>NW_017304248.1:1396099-1400425 GCF_001594115.1 Trachymyrmex septentrionalis | reverse complement strand
TTTATTTAATCACAAGTAGCATCAAAACAAAACAAAAATTCTAGTTGAGCTGCTATATTATCATTATATTTTATACATTTAAATAAATATTACAAATAAAAGAAATAATTTAATGAACCAAAATGGATCTTAATCATGCTAATATTTAATATTATAAATTGCATATATAGGACACTTTCTTTTATTCGAGCATTTAGAAAATTTTTCTTGTTTTAATAACAATATAACAATGTGACAAAATATAAAATAGAAAAGTTGTTTGTTTTATAGGAGCAAATATTATCGTAAGTAGCATATTTTTTCATACTTATTATTTTACGAGATTTCAAAATCATTTCCAAATGGAGTTCTATGAATTTTTCGCTTAATATGATTCCGTTAATAAAAGTATTAAAATGAAATTGCTAAAAAGTCAATAGTTAACGAGACATTTTACATTTTATTTTATTTTATTTTTTGCATATTTCATGTCAAAATATTTTACTTTAATATTTTTTCATGTACAGAATAACTAAAGGGATTATTATGTAAAACAAATCATATAATTTTATTTAAAAAATAGTGATGAATTGTTAAAAATGTGATAATTTTGTCACATTGCCTTCAAAACAATTTTTCTATTTAACATTTTATCGTATTATTAAAAACAATGGAAATATTTTAAATGCTTTAAATAGAGGAAAAATAGTGTGTGAGTATACTTATAATGGTAAATGCTTTGACTTCTAATCAGACCATATTCAGTCCACTGATAAGAAGTGATAATATAAGCAAAAGTTAATCATAGTCAACCATAAATACAGTTTGATACTTTCACATTTCCAAGTCAAACACAACACACACACACACACACACACAGCTAAAGATGATTTTGGTATAAATTATCAAATATGAAATTGCAATCACATCGGAATTATATTTCACAATTAACAGTTACAAATTATTTTTAACTGTTTTATTTGTACGCGTGCGATACAATAATTGCAAATTATATTTTATTTGTTTGACTATGATTAAAAACTTATTTTCTTTATATCAGTATTTTCATTAGTAGTACACTGGGAATATGACATTTTAATATGCATCAGTGTAGACCAGTGTTCAGTCCTAGCTGAAATCATTAAGAATATAAATTAATAAATTTTATTACATTAACTTATTAAGTGAACATAATTTTTTGCTATTTTCATGATTAAATAACAACAAATTGTCATTAATAAATAACATATTGTGCGTAATTTCTGCCGCATGATTTTGCAGTCACGTTATGAAGGTAAACTATGCTCAAGTTTTGCTGCGATAATATGATAGCACATGATAGTTTTGAAAAAAATAAAAAAAGAAGTGATTAAATATATCTAAAGGTGAGATTAAATGTAAATTACTTTGACGAAAAAAAGTATCTGATGTTTTGTTATTTTTTTTTTTTTGTAAAAACTTTGTTAGAATTTTCAAATATTTTATATTATTTTTTATTTTTTTGTAAAAAAATTAAATAATAAAAATATGTTAAATTATAATATATTTAAAAGAGTATAAGATAAAATTTGATTTTATGTTATACTGTAGATATTTTCAGTTAATGGGTTTAAACTTTTGGCTCGCTATGTATCTCGCTTTGTAATATGTATTACAAATGTAAACTATTTAAATTATTAATAATGGACTATTTAGAACTGCAATATTTTGTAATTTAAGGTAGTATTTTACTAATATCGTGTCTTGATTCTTGATACATTGTTAAATGCCAATTGTGAACTGCAATGTTCACGAAATGTTAGCATATTTGACGGTGTATTAATTAAGACACAAAGATAATATTTGTAAACTGTAATTTCCTTGAAAAAAATACTTGCGGAAGCCTCAAAAATATTATTTTGTAATTTTTATATTAACAAATTGTGTAGATTTTTCAAATTTTTCATGAAAATTAGGAGTATGATCAATAGTAGAATTAAAAAGATTATTACTTTGGAACATCGCCTTAGTAAAGTTAAGTAGCGAGTATTCAGGTTTATAGTTTATATGTAGAAATTATTTATTTTGATCTCACGCACACACACGCGCGCGCGCGCGCGCAAAGCACTCAAATTATTAGTTCATACAAATACAGTAATCTTTGTAAATTCTTGTTGAAGGTGAAGAATGGGAAATTATGAGGGGTACATGGTATTATGATGGCAGTTGGATACCCTTGGAAACAGAACATTCCAAAGTAATAGAAAAGGTACATCTTGAATTATTCCAAAAGGAAAGCAGCAATCAAAATATCATTACGTGTGATACAAATCCTCCTCAATCTTATAAAGGTACTCTTTCAATTGTTTTCATTTTCTTGATTTTCTTGTGTAGCATGTCCTTACATAAATTTTAAAACTTATTGCGGTTTCAGTGTTACATACTGAGCAATTTTCCGAGTTTCACGTTGATTGGCACTCGGTTAATGATGTGACATTATATAGCGAATATACACCTACTAAATTAATGCGTAGCGTTACATCAAAGTTGGGTTTTGCTAAAAGTAAGTTCAGAATTAATAATAATAAAAATGAAACCATAAATAATAATAAAAATGAAACCATTCGTATTTTTATGTATTATTGCAATACATTTTTTTCTACTCTAAATGGACAGCAACAGGCTATCGATTAAAAAGAGGCTATAAAACGCGTACAAATATAGAGGACAAGCCACGTGATATTGATCATCTAGTATTTGTTGTTCATGGAATAGGACAAAAGCGAGATACAGGGAAAATTATCCGTAATACCACATGGTATAACAATAATTATTTTTTGTAACATACTGAGTGTTTCGTAAACAAATTGATAAATTTCTAAAATGTTCTGCAGTCACTAATCATATTAATAGGCGCATTTTTTAATGGACTCATTCTAAATTATCGAGAATGATCGAGAATAACTATTTTTATTTCTATATATTTGAAGTATAATTATCTTTTTTGACATTCTTAATTAACGAAAATACGGTGTGGTGCGAACTGTATCTTCGTTAATATTTGGAATTTTACTTTCGGATAAATTCCTCTACATCTTTTCTTCTATCTTTTTTGTTTAGAATGGTCTCCAAAACATGTTTTAGAAGTTTGTCAGTTTTTTCATAAAACATTTTGTATGATACTGTATTTTGTATGGTATTATATTTTTATAAAATAATATTATTTTTAAGTATTAATAAATTAATAGTTTTAGAGACTGTGTGGATTGGCTTAAGCAAAAATACTTTCCAAATTCTAAACACAGAGTAGAATTCTTTCCAGTTGAATGGCGATCATCGTTAAAGTTAGATGGAGGTAAAATACACAACACTATTTTATTGCACTAATATTTACTTAATTTTACCGAATGTGCAACTCTTCTTTCAGATATAGTAGACGCAATTACACCTTACAGTGTATTAAGCATACGTCACTTGCTTAATACATCAGCAATGGATATTTTGTATTATACAAGTCCTCTGTATGGTGCTGAAGTTCGAGCTGGATTACAAAAAGAGTTAAATAGTTTATACTGTATGTTTGCGAGTCGACATCCCGGTTGGCAAGGAAAGATTTCAATTTTAGCGCACTCTCTAGGATGTGTGATTGTATATGACATAGTTACAGGCTGGATAGGACCTGACACGCGACTCTCATGTCCGCAGGCGCAAGAAGTTTTATTGCAAGGATTGCAATTTCCTGTGAGCAATTACATGGAAAGAAATTTATTTGTTTTAAGTAAAATTGATATATCATATAAATAATTTTCACATAGTCCATAACAAGTATAGAATTGATTTTTAGAAACAACTTTCTTGTTACTAGTAAACAATTTTTATAATAAATAATTATCTCTAATTATAAAATGATTAGAAATAATTAATTGATTGAAGTTCTAAGGTGGCTTTCAAGAAAGCATTTTGTTAGAATATAAAAAATTTCGCTGAAATTTCATTGAAACTTTACTGAAATTTTGCTGAAATTGTTTATGATTTGCTTTTATTTTTAAACATTTTTTGTTTTTTAAATTTCAGAAAAATAAAATTAATTAATTCAGTTTTATTGCTAAAATAAATATTATTTTTATAAGACAAAATTATGATTAAAAAAAAACATCCTTGAATTCGGTAATTAATTTCATAGTGCTTCCAAGCAGTTGTCCATCTTAAGCTGTACTCCAACATAGCGTACTGCTATCTCTGCGATCGTACGGGAACTGCTACTTCGATGATCCACGAATATATCTATAATTCTAATAGTTGTAATATATCTGATTAAAGATCTGATACAAAGAATGGAACATGTATACAAAAAAAATAATTAATATT
>NW_017304248.1:1390782-1395999 GCF_001594115.1 Trachymyrmex septentrionalis | reverse complement strand
TATATATATATTAAAATCATTTATTTAAAAAATTAATGTAAAAAAACTAATTTTCGCGTATTTGTAATAATTTTGCAATATTTTTAACGAAAAGAATATTTAATATATTTTTTAGAGAAATATAAAACTTTCGAAAAAATTTTTAGACTTTGGAAAATAGTCAATAGAGAAAATAGTCTTAAATTTTAAACTGTTTACAAAATTTGCAACAAATTATTTTTAATTATTGGAATTATACCAAGTGAAAATTGTTTTCCCATTTACAGATTGAAAATTTGTTTTGCTTGGGTTCGCCATTGTCCGTATTTTTAGCTCTGCGCACTCGTACTCCATCCAACAGATTAGATGTGATGCCGCAAGGTTTATGTAAAAGATTCTATAACATATTTCACTGGTCCGATCCAGTGGCTTATAGAATGGAACCGCTTTTGGAAAGGGGTTACAGTAAAATCGAACCAGTTCTAATACCACCATACGGAGGAATTGATGGTCAGCAAATACCACAATCGCCTTCATCACTGAACAACGTCGATCCGATTCTACCGCCTACAGGTATTTTATTTATCAGCCTATTCTTAAGATATTTAAATATCTTTTATGACATGTTTGAAGTTCGAAATATAAAATCTAACTAATTTTATTATGTATTTAACTAATTTTATTTAGTTTTTTTAAATGATATTTTTGTATTTTCGACTTTGTCTTCTGATTCGTATTTATCTTTTAAAATATCGACATATAATTAACAATTATTTTGTATATAAACTTGTATTAATACTTTTACATAGATATATAATATATTACTATGCAGCTATTGTAATAAACATTCAGTTCAAAATTGATTCAAATTAAAATGGGACAAGTAATGAGAAAGTATCTTCATTTTTAAACTGTATATACAGATCAAATTAATCATAACATTTTAATAAAAGTGGATTATCATAATTTTCATTTAAAAATACCAATGAACTAAAATGTTTCATATTTGCAAAATAAACGCAAAGAATATGTGTTTTCTATACAGGAGTTAATATTTAATTCTTCAAAAAGATATTGATTTCCTCCTTGAAAATATAACTTTCAAAAATCTGGACTGACAATAAGAGTATTTAAAATAGTACAGAGTTAACGAATTTAACGCATACAAGTCGATTAAATTAAACGAACAAAAATTTTTAATACTTAATATAGAGTTATTATATGTATCAATAGAAAATGATGATAAAGATGATAGTCCAGTGGATAGTCCACCCAATCGTAATGCAGAGAAGGGCTGGAGTCTTTGGGATTTAGTGCGAGGTGGTTGGAACATTAGAGAAGGTCCATCTTCGCCAACACCAGATTCAAATCCACCAATCCGTCCAGGTCAAGGTAATTCTATACACATTATTACAACGTATAGGAACCTTCTCTGCATCATAAATTATTTACAAATATTTTTTGCGTCATTAGAATTAGCACAACGATTGGATTATGTGCTTCGTGCGGTTGGTTTAGGAAGAAATTATTTGTATACTGTAACGGCACATACGGCATATTGGAATAACTACGATGTAGCCTATTTCGTATTAACAAGACTCTTTCCAACGCTGGAAACTTGATGGCGGTTTAAACAGTTTAATGCAGAGTCCCAGCAGTTTCTGCTAAGATACTCTAGTCCATTGTAGGCCTTCTCTAGAACGTGATATCGCAAATAGGTCTGCTACCAAAACAATCTGTGATAATGGAAAAACGATACAATAATGTTGCGAATTCTATGAAAACCGATCATTTTATATAATTGTATAATTTAGTAATCGCTCTGCATAAAGTTATACGAAACAAACGTTGTTTTTACTACTCGTTTTGGAAAGTAATTGTTTGTACTACATTAGGTAATCGACATTTGTACATAACATAATAAATTATAACATAATAAATTCTGTATCATACAGAGCGCATGGAAGAAAATGATAAATTTTATGAAATTTTATGTTACTATCTAATAGATACAGTATATGAATATGCTAGTATATGAATATTTATTAAGTATAATATTTTATAAAACTCTCTATGACTTGTTATGACACGGCAAGCTGTTTTCGAATACATTCTACAACAAGTTATCACTTAAAGTCTTAAGCCGTAAAAAATTGATCAATCACAGTCGAATGTGAAAAGAATAATTGATTACGATTAGTCAATTTCTTATACCTTAAGACTTAAAGCTTAGATAATGGTTTGTTGTAGAAAAGTCACAATTGATACATTAGTTTGATAACTAATGTATTCTCTATGTTGATTGCCTTTGTTATTGCCATATGTATAAATAATATTTTAAGATTAGCGCCAAATACGCTAAATATATTATTGATCTTACAATGGAATGAAGTAAGATATTGTGATGCTTACGAATTTTTCTTACATGTATATTTGTTGTTAATCGATTTACGAATGTATACTCAAAAGTATTCATATAATGTAGAAGTATTCGAATAATGCAAAAACATGAGACACCATATAACACAGATTTTTAAATAATACATAACTTATTAAGATGCAGTATACAAGTATTTTGGTATAGCTTTATATCTCTCTAATTCATACTTTTAATTTAATAATAAGTTCGTGTTATATAATTGTGTTCTTTCATATTGTTTTAAAGAGCTTATGGAAGCGCAAAATATTCGTATGAATTCCATTAAGAGGCTCCTGAGTATAATCGCCATTACATTAGATCGTGGCGTCATAAGCCAGAAATAACACGTTAAATTTTTTTATATGCCATTTATAAATAAATTTGGATTATATGAAATATTAATCATTATAATGAAATCGTTTTAAAATACTCATAAACAATCTTTCCTCCCTCCGACAGGAAATAATCGTAAAAGGCATGTGAAATCTTAGGACATATATAAATGGAAGAAGAATTGCCCACGCTGCCCATGTATCGAGCCTGAAATCAACATTTGTGCGAGAGAGAAAGCAAGAGAGTCTCAATTTCTTTATTTATAAATAGTATGCAAGAAACTTCAATGTATTATTTCACGCTTATGACAACCACGATTCAATGTGGCTGCAACAATTATTCAGAAATCTAGTAGAATGCGGTTCGTTTTGGGCTTACAGCGCTTTTAAGCACTAACAATAAGCACCATTTGTCCTTGTTTAATATTTAGAGAGCGATCGAAATTTTGGTTTTGGTTTTGGTTTCGGTTTCGATCAGTTTCGTAAAAAATCAGGATTTCAGTTTAATTTCGATTTCGGCTGAAATCTGAACTGAAGAGAAAATTTCGATGAGTAAACCGAAACTGTGCAAGTTGCAACGCGCCGGTGAGCGTTAAAAAAAAAACTGTTTAATTTTAATATTTTTAAATATTAACTCATTGATTAAGCTTAAGACAATTTGAGTACAAACTTTGATGTGATCCTAATAATAGCTGATTTAATTTCTCTAAAAGTTGAGGATGCAATATTGTTATATTATTATAGTTAGACATTTTGAATCTTAGACATTTAAAATCTTGTTTTTTAAAGAGTATATAAATTTGTCATGATTTCTGAAAATCATAGTAAAATTAATAAAAAAAATGTTGATTTCGATTCCGGCCGAAAAAATGTGATTCCGTTAGCTTCTCTCTCTCTCTCTCTCTCTCTCTCTCTCTCTCTCTCTCTCTCTCTCTTTAATAAGATTTATCTAAGTTTCGGTTTCGGTTTCGTTTTCGGCCGAAATTTGATGACAACCGAATATTTGTTTTCAGTTTCGGCCGAAGGTCGAAATGTAGTTTCGGTCGGACTCTATTAATATTTGATATAATATAACAAAGATAAACTGGTGCTTACAGCGTGTGAGCGTGAAAATAAATCACACCCGTAATGAATAGAATTATAAATCTTCGAACATGAATGCTATAGCGAATGCTATATCTCTAAAAAACATTAAGTAATTAGAGTTTATAAAAGGGGCTGCTCTCCAATAAACCTGACCTTGCTATATACTTGTATAGTCAAAATTATCCTGAAAAAGATCCTGAATGACCTTCAAGGCTGTGCTCGAAAACACTTTCTAAGTACCTCCGAGTATCATTATATCCTTATTCAACATTTGGTGAACAACAAGGATTATATAATATTTGGATGTACTCGTGGTATTTTTTAACGCAGCTCAAAAAATTTTAGTTGTTCATTAAAGAATTATTAACAAATAAAGTCAATATAATAAATGAGTTTAACTTTATAATTACAACCCATGTGAAACTTCGATTCACATAAACGCAGTAGTGAATTCCGTCCTCTTCTCTTGCATGAGGGCTTCCACGTCCGAAAAATATAATTCTAATCTAATCTAAATCAAATTTTGGTATATTGAATTAAATATTGAGTATAGCCCTCGATTTGAGTTGAAAGTTGTAAATCTAAGTGGAACCTCGCTTCACATTGTAAAAGACATTCTCAGAAGCGCAATAGATTTCGCCTCCGTTAAGGGCTGCAATACTAAAAAATTGATATAACCATCTGTTACTTTCATATGAATTTACAGCTTTTCACGCGAAGCAAGGTTCCACATGAATTTACAACTTTCCAAGTTGAATTCGAAAGATTTACCCATTATGCATGATCCATCGGAGGACCCATCACATGATCTGAGATCTCAACTAATCAGAAATTGAGCTCATTACAGCGTGAATGAGCATGTGAATCACTGCAAATGAGCTCAAAATTTGATTGGCTGACAGATGTCCCACTACTTTCAATCTGCTACATCCATAGAAATGAAATCTTTCTATATAATTCAAAATAAAAAAGATCTTTCTAATTCAATCAAGCAACTTTCCATGTGAAAGTAACAATTTGAATTAGGTTTCTTTTTTGATAGTAGAACCTATCCGCCGCAAGGAGGAACGGAATCCACTACATCCGCAGGGTGACCTTTATGGTTCCTGCACACTAGGGATGGCCAAAAAATCAATTGATTTGATTGAATAAGACCGATTTGAATATATGATACTAATCGAATGATTTGAACCGATTCAATCGATTCATTCAATTTTTTTTATTTTATTAATGCTACCCCGTTACGCGTATAAAAATGAGTATAGATTAGTAAAATTGGTCAGAACAATCAGAGAATAATTATTTGACATCTAATTGTCTGTTAGCACTTAGAGCAAGATTCAATTTTAACTGCGAAATAAATACTGCAAGTTTTTATTTGAAATATATGAAAAATTTTAT
>NW_017304248.1:1380810-1390682 GCF_001594115.1 Trachymyrmex septentrionalis | reverse complement strand
ACATTAATCCTCATCAGGTATTATCATGTTTAATATATTTTTACAATACTTTTAAAACTGCCTTGGAAAAGAATCGCCGAAATTATTGAAATCGATAATGAAAGCGTTGAAATAAGAAATGAAAATGACTGACATATTGTTGAAAATATTTCAGCATAAATAATACTTTTAATATTGAAATAATATGAATTTTATAGATAATTAATGAAAATTAATGAAGAGTGCATCTAAAATGCACAAAACGTTATTTTCTAAACAATAAACTTATGAATTTATTTATTTATCTACTTATCTTACTTATTTCCATGATGTTTAATAGGTGAATTAGAATCCATGATTGAAATAATAAAAGTACTAAAGAAACGTTACAATTAATGTATGTACATTCGGTATTTCTTGGTTGGTCATATTGTTTTTATTTTACAAAGAGTGTTTTCTCTTCGGTTATAAATAAGATCTTGTGATGAAAATATAAATTAAATATGTACATTGTTGTAAAGTATGAATACAGAATTATAATAAAATGAACTAAGGAAATTATAAATCATCCGTAGTAGTTATAGAAGGCAATTATTTGCTTATGATAGATTTCATGACGACCACGACATTTTACATTTATCTTTATTAACAATAACAAAATAAATAAACTGAGCAATAAATTGATGCAAATCTTTCTTCTGGGGATCTATGGGCAGCTTCTGGAATAGGAAAACTTTTAAAATTTATCCGTGGTACATGACATTGAAATCGATGTTGAATCGACGTCATTTCTCACTGGGTAGCGACGAGGCATTTTAGTGGTCATAAATTTCCAACGCAGTTACATAACCGGACAAAACGTATATCGCAACAAGAACCAGACTCGCTCATGTAGCGAATTTAATCTTTCGTTATATTCTGCGATCATTAATTAAACGACTGATGTCTACGCTTAACGTGTTATAAAAGCCACGCAATCGTACGGAGCTCTTGCTCATTCGTAAAAACATAAACTTAGTGACCAGTAAAATTGATGGTTTCTTTTGATAAAAATTATTTCATAGTCATAATGGAATATATTTTGTACTTATTATGATTAATTCTTAAATCAACTCAATATGATTCTAGAATTACACGTTATGTTTTTACGTACACGAACTACAATATTGAATCTTTCAGATTCAATCAAATATTTCTACAAATAACTCTGAAAAAACTGAAAATATTTCGATCCCTAGTAATTTTTTTCCAGAAAAATGTCAGACATCAAGAGATATGACTATAAAATCAAAATTCAAGTTTGCTAATAAATTACAAGAGGCAAAAATGTTTAAAAAAGAATTTTTAAAGTACGTTAACGATTTGACATTTTTACTAAGTTTCACAGATTTACGTGTGTAGTTCTAGGATTAAGAAACCATTCGAGTACTCATAAAAATACTTTTGTTCCAAAATTATTGAAAACTGTTTCTAGAAAGAAAACCGTATGAATAAAATCGACAGTTTTCTATTAATGAAAAAAATAATTAAAATAAGTAAAAATAAAATGTTATACAATGTTGAATTTATTAATGTAAATTCAGACACGAGCGTTTTCATCTATGCTTTTAACGCATGAGAAAGTGTTAATTACGTTGACGTTGCATCATGATCTTTGCGCGAGAACGTAGTATTATGGAGCACTATTGTTTATTACCGACATTATATATTAATCTTTAGCGCTTAATATAATGTGATAAAGCAACTTATGCTGGCACATGTGCTGATAAACACATATATATCGAGAGTAAAAAATGTACATAATTTAAATTATAGAAGAAAACTTATAATGACACTCAATATTACTAAAAGTTATATTTCTATTATTTCTATTTAAAGAGAGTCTTGTAGAATTTTTCTATATTTTATTTAAAAACATATATTTGTTTTAATAATATATAAAGTGATATAATTAATAATTTAGTTATCTTTATGACAACGACTTTAAATTATAACATATTAAAAATTACAATAAATTCTTTGATGCGAAGAAATAAACGAATTATCTCTACATCTAAATTTTGCCTTAATAAAGCTAATATTGTGCTGAAAATACGCTACTAAAGTTTCTTGAACTTGATATTTTATATAGATACGATTAATTATTGACCATCATAATAACTGCGGAAATCAATAATTATCTCTTGTAGTAGTTATAAAAAGTAATGACTTACAAAGTATTATATCACGACATTTTGCACTTTACTGACAATAACAGAAGGAAGAAACTATGCAATAAATTAATGTAATTGAGTTCAAATGGATAGCTTGCATTATTGCTTATTAATGCTATCTATTGAATTCATCGTGTAATTATCTACAAACAGCGAGTAAGGTTTGATTATCTCATTAAACTTATAAATAAATTTTGTAGCAAGTCTTAAAAAATTTCAATTAATTAACAACTAAGCGATTGTTGCTTCGAAAAATAAGATGCCTCGAAATGATTCTACAGCTTCAACATAGCTTGCTTTTTCGAATCATTTAATTTTGTCCTCTACAAAAAGAAGTCCATTAAAAGCATAATATCTCACGTTGTAATTGTTATCATTATCCGAATCGTAGACTCGATTCTAGAATAGATTCGATAGATCCGGATAACTCAGTACAATGTACGCCATCGTTGTTCAATGGGTAATAGAAACTCGAGTAATTAAATAAATGGTTATGTCACTCACCTTTTTTCCAGAGTAACTTTCAGTGTTTCGAAATCAGAATGCTATCTGTCATAATAAATTCTAATGCGTTACTCTTCGTCGTTAGGACGTGCGCTAAACTAAAATCACAATCCAAATACGCTTATCTCAATAAACATCAAGAGAAAGGAAATGCAAAGGAAAGGAAGACGAAATCGCGCATCTCATAAAAATAAAAAATCCTTTGCATTTTTAAATCCACTACTTATTTTAATATATGTAAATTACGGACAGAACCCCCTATTGAACAAAATCACGTCACACAGTTGCATGATGAAATCATGTAACTAAAACATGTAAATCATGTAAAGGATTGTTACAAATCAATACATGATTTTTTTTAAATTACATAATTTGATAACATTTTATTATTTCTTCTATTTTCTATCATTCAATTCTTTAAAATTTGACAACTATAATAAAATCACATGATGGATGAAATTAATTATTTCTAATATCATGTGATTTTTAAAATTACGTCATTTTAAAGAATCTGAATCGTATACTGATTTGGAACAATTCGTTACGTGATTTACACATTTTAATTACACGATTTCATCATGTAACATTGTGACATGATTTTTTTTCAGCAGGGAACGACTTCGCTCATTCCTACTAGCATACAAAAAATGAAAGCTGATTTAATAAATGAAAAATTTAATAGGAAAAAAGATAAATATAAAATTAAACATAATGCATTTAAATTTTACACATATTACTACAATATTTTTAATTAAAAATATAATTAAACGCATCGTCAGCATGTTGAGTTTGCGTTTACTTCTTACATCCAGAATTTTAGGGAAATGCTCGCGCGATCGATATCAAAGATGGAATTCAATCGTATTTTTTGGTATTAAAAATAATTCTAAAAAAATATTTTTTGTTTTTAACCGAATTCGAGTTTTCTCGTAAAGATGCAGAACACGCTAAAATACGCGTGACGCATTCCAAAACGGTGAAAAGCGCCACAAACGTGACAAGATATCGGATCTAACAAAAATCAGCTTGAATTTTTGAGCAAAAAGCCGAAAGTGCTATTCACAGGACTCTATTAGCGCATACAGATTTAATTAAAATGGGCATATGGTTCAGTCCGATGGCGCGCGCTTGACTTAATTGAAAAGCTGCGATCCAAGAAGTACTTCCAAAAGTAATAAACGAACAAGCGAGCGGAACATTCGGTCTTTGCCTACGATATTAATACACTTACGGAGGAAAACGTTTCATATATATTCGCCCGTAAAACAGTCTATCGTTGACGAGATTAATCCCTGTCAGTTAGCTCGTTTCGATTAAGTAATACAGCTTTTCGAGCGAGCAAAGTTAGTTAAAGCGGAAATACAACGACGACTTGTAAAAGAAAAGTTTAGCTTAGATTCGCAAAGAAAGATCTTTTTATCCTTCTATCTTATTAGTGAAGATAATTTGTTTAATTTATAAAATGGCAGATGCAAGAGAATAGAAGTTGAAAAGAAAAAATAAGTCGAGTGGATAAATGGTGCTTGCGTAGGGATGCTTAAGTTTATTAATACCCATTCATTCATTTGGAATATCACAAGACACTTGATGTAATAGTCACATTAATTATACGTAGAATAATTGTTATACATTTCTATTAATAATCTCTCTCGATTTTGCACGTTTACATTATATTGCGAATTGTTTTCTCTGTTGGATGATTATTGCGGTTGCCACCTTTCAATTAGTGTCTCGCTGGATTCCGAAGGCCTATATACCGAAAATAATAATAATTATTGTCGGCAACTCTCCATTTCTCTAAATAAACAAAGTCACTTTTGTGTTTTGTATCAAAAATTGCTATTATCCTTCCGCAGATCTAGCACTAATTGTTCTTTACTTATGATGTAAGGATTCTAAATGCCTAATAAAAAGGTTTGATGTTTGACTTTGAGATTTCTTTTTCGAAGGAAAAGATCGAAGTTAGTACCTATACAGTATCATTTCTCATTTCCTAAGAAAAAGGTCATCAAAATTTAGGATTAGAAATTTTTCCCGCCGACAGAAAACTGACGAGATGGCAACCATGGTGATTATGTGAATCGAAAAAATCATGAATTTTGCGAATGTATTTTGCGCACATGTCAAATGCGGCCATATTTAAACAGTTGTGCCGTGATAACTTTGAAGTAACATATCGCAAATCGCAAAAATGAATACGTATCAAATAAAAACGTGTAAAAATGTTTACGGAAAAGAAAAATCCAAAAATATGTAGTTTCATTCCAAAAAAAAAAAAAAAGCGGTAAAACGAGAAGAAACTTGCCATAATGTGAAATAAGCTTTGGCATAACGTCAAATTCAAATAACCGTGGCACTATGGCGGCATCTGGTACCACTCTTCTGATGTGTGAAAATGCGCAAGTGGGTTTCTTACACCATGGTTGCTACATAGCAAATATGATCTAAAAACATCCGATACGTACTATTAGAAAACTCTTTACAAATCAATTTCTTGCTCTATATACTTAGAATTAACTTGCAACATATCAAAAGAGCCGCATTTTATAAATAAATTATTTATCATGTCAGTATATGCTTACTTTAAGCAATAAGAATTTAATGCAATAAACCTATTTTTAAAGACTCGTTAAGAAAGTATGCGAACATTTCGCGATGTAGATCTATTAAACAAGTAAAATATATAAATAAAAGAGATGAGATATTTTTTAATGATTATTACGAATCCGAGAATAATTTAAATTCGCTATTCTAAGGTTGTACAGTTATATGTCTAAGAATGAAGTGAATAAAAGAATAAAGTAACAACATGAAGTTTCGATAGAATGCAACCTTAGTCCTAAACATCCCTAAACATTCAAGAGTACAATAATTAAGTCAGCAATATTTTTACACATATTATTTAGCCTTAATGTAATTCTAATCAAGTTGTATGAGAATATGCGATATGTACCGACGAATACATGCATAGTTTACTTGGTCGAAGAGATAACGTGCGCACGTATGTTTACGAGTGATCTCCACATGTGAAGAATATTTAAACCGTTTCTATTTCGTTCTAGTATCGCGAGATATGATATCGTAAGTAGAAACAGTTTAAATATTCAAAATATCCATAAAATTATACATACTATTCTGAAATTTGTTCCTTTATAAAATATAATACTCGTTATATATGTATATGTGGTTTCGTTGCTAGATATTCTTAAGAGATTCGAATGTCTTCCGTACAGATGGAACGCAAAAACGTATGGATGGACTACCAACAGTCAGATATATTAGCAATCAGGATTATCATTCCGTAGTATTCTTAGTCCCGACTGTATCATCTTTACTTTGATTTTAAGCGAAGCTTAAAACTCTCTCTTTCTCTTCAAAACTGATAGACAGAAAGGGAGAGTTTTAAGCCTTGCTTAAAGTTAAAATAACGTTGGGTGTAATCAGGCCTGCTTAATCACTTACGATCAGTCAGAACGGATGCTTGTTACGAATGTCGTTGTTAAGGCGCAGAGGTTCGGGCACAATCACGGAGCACGCGCGGTGGACCGCTGCGCGCGTGAATTGGATGCTTGCTGAAGTGGGATCGCATGAACTATTCAATATAAACAAAACGCACAGCGATTTTCCGCGTGCGTCCCATGATCGTGCTCGAACTTCCGCGCCCTAATCGTTGTTCTATTCGCATAGATAATGTTAAGATAATGGAAATTAGTTAATTATGCAAATAACCTATCTATAAAATAAAACAACATGTACAGGTTTCTTGAGTATAAGTGCTACTTTATCACGTATTAGTGAAAATAAATTACACTTAATAATATATTGAGTAAAAATTATAAATTAAAACGATCAATACAAGAATATCAAGGTTATTATCTTTTTTTTGGATACGAGCTGCGTTTACGGAAAAGCATATAAGCCCGAATCCTCATGCAGATGATACCTGCGCTTTGACACCGAGCGCCGATTGATGAAAAAGGGATTACACGTAGGAATAAAATTTACTCCCATTACTCTTTTCTTATCAATCACGCTCGATATCAAAGTGTCGACATTTGCAGCATGAGGAACCGGGCTAAAGAAAGCTTTTGTGACTTGCAAACGTCGCTCGTTATCTTTTACACGCGCGAAATTCGAATATTATGCAATAGTAGAATTTTTATCATTCGAGTGAATAATTCGCGGTATAAAAGGTATTAAATTTGGCAGCTTCAGTCTGAATAATATAAAAGCCTCCATGAGTACCCCTTAAAAAAATAGATAAATACTACTCATGTATAATATTTGTTCAGTCTGCGGTTCTCTTGCCGAGAACAAGAGAACAAGAGAATATTGCTTTCTCTAACAATAAGTTATAAATATGTAAAAAAAATATCGATAATAAAATGTATTTTCGTATAAAAGAAGAAACTATTGATGAGCAATTCCGTCACGATTGCTTCCACAAACGCGATGCAATGGACATGTTCCACTATGTGTTCTCTTTAAGAGACAAACCTTCCTGATCTAAGAATATTTTCCGTACCAGAAGAGCATGGTTCGTTGTGTGTAGGGATACGAATTCGTTCTCGTCAAAGTGCACCGATAATCCATCAATAGTTTATATTCTGAGACTTTTTTTATGCTACCATTACGTCTATAACATGAGTTGAATACGAAGAAGCATATGATACCTGTACGATTACACATAACGAGCCAAAAATTTCAATTATATCGAGATATCTTACTCCCGAATTTGAGAAATTTTCACCCAAAACGCGACAAACTTATAGCCAATTCAGTTGAACGCACTAGTGCTTACTAGTAAATAATAAAGTCGTTCTACATCGATTTAATCTATGTAAAAGTAAAATGCAAATATTTCGAATTATAAAATACAGATTTTATTTAACAGCACAATAAAATGTATCGAAGATTTTATGGTTTAATCCGTTTTTATATTTATATTAAATACATATTTTTATGTCAATTTGTGTCCGACGGCTTTAATATGCATCAATAAGTACTGAGTGCATTCAATCGAATTTGCTATTGTTCGCTATTAAAAAGATGTTGAAGATCGTTACTCCTTTTATCTTTTTCGCACTCATTTGCTTACGCTTTATAAGAATATACAATCGTATAATTTATGCCGTTAACTCGATCCTTTTCTTTCTTATACTTGTGCCCCCTCCCCCTACACATTTTCTTTTCAGTAAGCTTTGCTGCCATATAAATATATTACAATTTGATTTACATTTATACACATACAGATAAGTCCACGTGTCTTATGGCCAGACGTACGTTTGTCTCAGATATAAAGAATAACATACGTTTCTCGTTGCAAAATATCGTCATATTTTAGCATTGAGAACGAATTCACGTCGGCATACACAAATATCTACTAAATTTCTTCATCTCTTTAAAAAAAAAAAAATCATTTTATATTTTGGCTTTACATTAATTGTCATGATTAAACAGGTACTATTATATGTTCACAAAGGCATAATCTTTGTTCATCTTGCATAATTTCAATGAATGTTTATCGCTAATTGATCTACTAAAATAGTCAAAGTATACTTGTGTTGTGAAAATTAGCATCCGCGGAAATTCAATGGACAATACGCGCCACTCGCAAGTGCAAATTTACAGATGCTACATAAACTTGCACGGCGATAATAAAAACCTTTTAATCGACCCGCCCACACTTAGGTACGATGTTTTTGTTTATCCAGAAATCGCAACTCGAATAACTTTGCGCGAGCAGCGCGTCTTGACCAACAATCAAGACTCTCTTCGCGCCTGACCGATCAGCCTGCACGACTTCGTTATGCCACACATAATGGTTAAATAACTGTTGCATAGCTGATACGTGTCTCTTTTCCTCGGGCGTAACAGCACCGTAAGTTCCTAGAATGGCCGCGGCATCACTGTCAGGATCGGCCAAATGCTGTCGGCGTGGTTGAGTGGCTACGTAAAATGGTATGTTTGTGTTCATCCTGGCGAGCGTCAGTAGTGGGCATACTACACGAATATCGGAAATCATTGTGACCAATCCCTTCAATGTAGCATTGTAATGCCTGGAAAATAGAGAAATGATTCACTTAAACACTGTAGCAATTGTCTACTGCCAATCATAACGACATCTGCGTAAGGAATTTTTTCTATTTTTTTTTCTGGCTTTTTCTGGTTATGATTAATTTGTGCGCAAGTGGCTTGTGTGCAATTGATATACACCCGAAAAATATACACACAATACGCAACGTTTACTATTACTTTTGAGAAAAAGATTTAAAAATAATCTAAATAACACCACACCGATCATTAATCGTAACTAGATCGCTCACCTCAGAGCTTCCTGTGTATAGCTTCTAGTTCCGAGCAAGGATTCTCGTACGATATTTTCGACCTGTGTCGCATTAAGAGTGACATTTGATGACAGGTATTGTAGCGGGGTACCAGAGTGCGCAGTGGTACCCATCACTACCTTTATCATAAGATTGTCTTGCGATAAGATTTCACCGACGTGCTCCTGAAGAATTGTTCCATCCAAAACGAGCCACTCGTGTCTCCTTTCCATGTAGATACTCGAGTCTTCTTTCATTTCTGGCAGACCAATGGTACCTACGTACCACGACTCTGGCACAGCGTCCATCAGATCTTCAGCGCTCTTGCTTCTGAGACAGGCAGCGTCGCTGCAACGAATTGAATCAAGGAATGGTCGGTTTATGTCTTCAGACAAATTCAATTCCCTGCCTGGAAAGATCGCGCTACCGCTGGATATCCACACTTTTGAGAAAAGACTCTTAGCTCGACGATAGCCGATCAATGTCGTTGCAAGAGTGCCGCCTGCTCGATGTCCCCACAGAGTAACGGAGGATTTGTTACCGCCGAAGTTTTCAATATTCAACTGTACCCACTGAAGGGCTGTTATGATGTCTGACAATCCATAGTTGCCCGATGTTGGAGGGTGGGTCGCTCTGGTGAGAGGTTCGACCGCCAAAAATCCGAAAATTCCCATTCTGGGGAATGTAATAAATATTTTTAATCATAACAGGATTGTTAGAGAAAAAGAAAAAAAATTTCCCTGACTTTTCCCAATTTTCCCTGTCACCTTTTTGAAAAAATTCCCTAACTAAAACCTTAAAAAACTTGTTCTTTAAGGTAAATAATTCTTCGAATATAAATATATATATA
>NW_017304248.1:1372868-1380665 GCF_001594115.1 Trachymyrmex septentrionalis | reverse complement strand
ATAAATATATATATATATATATATATATATATATATAAATTATAATAATAAGTTCAATATATATTACCGGAAGTTTGGCCGTACGAATATGATGTCGCGAACGCGTGATAGCTTGGCAGAAGGTTGCATCACTCCGGGCGAACCGCCACTAAGGGTTTCGGCGCCGATCATTACGACCACGGGTAATGGAAAATCGTATCCAACCATTGGTGTAAATACATCAAGATAGAGGCAATCCTCGACGCCGTCGATGAGATTGTGCATATCACGCTGCCAGCAGCTCTTGGACGAGTTGTGCGCCAAGTAAGTGCCGTTCCAGCAGTGCTCGATGCGGCTCAAAGATTCAGCTGGTTGCCAGCGACGATTGCCCACCGGTGGCATTGCGTATGGAATACCACGGAACGCGTAGGCGCCATCCTCCGAGATACCCTGTACCAGTCCGCACGACGTCACTGCTTCGATGTACTTGTCGTTCTTCAAAGGTTTGGTAGAAATTCTCCTAGGTCCGACGCAGACGATACATATAATAACGATGATGCTGATCAGCATCAGCAGAGTCGCCACTATATCAATCGATTTAAATATATCAATTTTACATATAACAATTAATACGAATAAATATAGATTAAATACTGCGAGATAAATTCTGTATCTTCATACCTGAGACGGACACGTGTGTCCTGTATGTAGATAGATAGATCACCAGGGGATGCTTTGGTCGCTTAATGCTGTCAGTTTCATCTTCTTCATCAAGTCGCACAGTTTCCATGCCATCCTCGTCGACGATAGGCCTCTTCTCAGAAGCGCCGTCGTCGAGTGTTTCGACACTCGCTAATCCAGCAGTACCGGTTGGTCCTAACTCGGTATCGATTTCCTAAAAAGGAAATATTACGGCAACTTATTCTCTAAATTCTTTGGGCTGGAATCTCACTCTAAAGGCGGGCTCAATTTTCAATTTGTAAGAGTGAGATTTCAGTGACAATTTCTCTAAAAATTTTAGAGAAAAGAAAAATAGATTAATTTATTATAATATCAATATTATATTTTCCATCTATTTATTTAATCTAAACATACAGGTTGTTCTGTCACAAAATCGACAAGCTTTGCCAACGTGTACGGATGGTCTATATACAGGGAGTCTCTACATACAAAACTGCTACAACAGCTTTAACATATAAAAACAAGTTACGAGATATTAAAGTAAGAAAACATGAATCGTAGTAAATGTTGTTTAATGTTCGTTTTTCGGTTGTTCTTGAATTTTTTTCTGATAGACTAGATCTTTCATTCGTCCCCAAAATGTAAACAAATACATGTTTTTCCATGATCACTATCATCATTGAATTGGAAAAGATCAGGGCACGCTCCTAGTAAATGGCCAGCAAGAAGTCCCGATCTCATGTTCATCCATTTATCTGCTTCTTATTCTACGCGTCTTTCTACTCCCACCACTCAGCAGTCCATTTTATATGTCGATGGTTTTAATCGATAGGCTATGAATGTAGTATCGTAGGCAATGTGTATTCATAGAATCCAATATTCCTTATTCTGAACAAATAAGGGTGATATAAGCGATATAACGTAGCCGTTCGAATTGTGGAGGCCATTGAACTCTGTCTGCAAGAATAGGCAGTGCGACGGATTGTTCTATCGCCTGACATAGGTACTCACTGGACATGATTGTTTCGATATACCAGAATAGAAAAGGAATGTCGCTGGACATATAGGAAAATGCAGTATCACCATTGTGCGTCTTGAATTTCGCATAGTATTTTAGAGATATGCTAAGCATATAATACAGACTATAAAATCTTGGTCGTAGTGGGACCAAGGTGGGTAAAGGAGAACCTTTTAACAATATGTATGCCGGTGGGAGGGTTTCGATACCACATATTAATTGGCCAATTTAAGATGTTGCTGGAGTGACAGTCGAACTTGATCGATATCGATAATACAGATTTTTCTAATTGCAAATTAAAAAAGTCGATAATAGTGACATGTGTTTAATTCACTTCTTACATTATCGTTCTGTCTCACTCAAACGCATATACATCTGTCCTTATCTAACATATTGCAACGCCATCTCTTGCAAGATCGAACGTCTACTGCTAGACACAATGCGCAAGAAAAACGTATACAATCGTTTTTTAACGTTTTCCAAACGCTGCTATAGTATTTGGGATTTTTCATTGGAAAATTTTAGAAAATATCTCTATGCATAAAAGATACTTACTTTTTTTCTCCTGGAGAAAACGGACGACATCAAAGGTAACCGAATGGAATTCAAAATTCCCCTTCGTCCTTCCTTTTCCTTAGAATCCTTAACGGGTGTAATAGGCTTTTCCGTGGACAAAGCGTTCTGCTCGCTTTCCTTTATCACTACGGAAGCTGATTCCGCATCCATAGACTCCGTCGGTTTAGCCACATCATTCTAAAATTGATCAAACATACCGAAGTAATTAATACACGCCAATAAATAGGAGAAATTAATTTTTTTATGTCTGCTTCTTTTACGATGATGACATTGGATTTCTTTTTTCGAACCTTAATTTTTTCTTTCAACAAAGTATTGTTTAAAGAAAAAGAGCAGTGTGGAAGATAATAATTAAAAGAAAACAAATCATTGCTTCGAAAATAATTTTATTCTAATCTGAAAAATAGTGAGATAAACTCTCTTTCTCTCTACACTCTGCACTTAAAAATAAAGTGGAATAAATTTTTAAAAAAGTAAAAAAGGCGCTAACAATTCGTGTTCCTCGAAAAAAAATGTATTGTACTAAACGATAAAACTCAAGTGGTACTGTTTTTATAGTGTACATATCAATTTACTGCTAAGAGATACGAAACGCAACACCAGTAATTTTCAATGGTGACAATTTTACTTCCTTTACTGACAGTAACCGAATTTATTTTCGAACGTACTACACATTGCATACACATATGTATTGTATTTTTTTTAAATTGTATTATAATATGATTTTTAATATAAATCACACATACTAATTATTTTGCATAGAAAATAATTAAGCTAAACTATAAAAGATCTCCAGAGATAAAAACTATTTTAATTTTTGATGACCTCTTTTTGAGGTATGCGTTGATTTTCCTTTAATTCCGAAAAAAAATCTCCGGCGGAAAAGCCAGATCTGATGATCTTTTTTTAAAGGGATTACAACAAAAGATGATAATAGTAATCGGCCATTTTTTCTCACAAACATACAAACGTTTAAAAAAAAATATATTAATTTTGCATTTATGAAAATTATGTCGAATAAACATATCGTCGAACTATTGGATGTGTCGGTGTTTATGAGGTCTTTGTAATGCGTGGGAGCGGATGGGAGAGATTTAGATGATAAGAATATGTGTTGAATTGTGTTGAACCGTGATGGAATATTTCGAAGGGTAGGTATTAAAAGTGAGGTGAGGGGTAGAGGATGGAAGAAAGAGATATGAGTGGGTGAGTAAGAGTGTTGTAGGTCACATCGATATACATAAGTGTCGGCATGTATCGAAATCTTTGTAGTGAGTGGGAAGTGAGATGGAGGATTCGGATGAATAGCACGGGTGGAGATGAGTTAGGTGTGGAATTGTGAAGGATGCTTTGAAATATATTCAAGTAATAATTCTCGATTTCGCAGAGCATCGAACACGACGAGGACGACGACTTCTTAATAAAATTTTACCCTATTATGACATAAAAATTGAAATGTCTCTCTTAATATTCATCATAGAAAAAGAATAAAGACATTTCATAATGGAATTCCAAGTTATTGATTGTACCTATTAAAAATTTTTGTTTAGCCGTTTTTTAGATATGACCATAGTGTTTCCGATTACCGTCAACTCGATGGTTCAAGTAAAGGTACACTGTAGTGTCTTCTGCGCCCAGTATGGGCGCGAATATTTGACGCGAGACACTACCGTGTCTTTTGATTCAATATAATTTGATATGATTTCTACGCTATAAGTTTTTGGTAAATTTGACTTATATATAAATTTAATTTGACTATATTATAATTTATTTTTTGAACTCATTTATTTTAGTGATATATTCTAACATATATATGCAATTTGTATATTCGGTAAAATATAATACAATATGGCGTGTGTTATTTCAGGGTAGTTTTGGTGTTATCTATTCATTATCATAACCTTTGTTTTAAATGTATTGAATTCTAGCCCGAAATGTTGGCTTTCATTTTCCACTCTACGGGCGAGTTCGAAGAGTTCCTCTTGGCTGTTCGCGAGTAGTGTCGTATCATCTGCAAACCGTAAGTTATTTATTTTTTAGCCATTGACTGAAATACCATCTTCCCATCCAAGCGCTCTTCTCATAATATACTTTCCATAAATGTTAAATAATTGTAGAAATAATATGCATCCCTGTCTTACATCTTGTTCTGGATATGGAATTCTCTTGATATAGTATATATCAAGTACTCTTATTGATTCTGTTGTATGGTGATATAGCTCCATTAAGATTTGTAATTTGTTCTGGTACTTCCATTTCTTCCAACATTCGCCAGAGTCAGTGCCATCTTACTCTGTCAAAGGTTTTCCGGTAGCCTATAAAGCATAGTGGGATGTTGTATTCTCTTGCCTTTTCGATGAGCTGCCTCATGTTTAAGAGATGTTCTGTAGTTCCTCTGCCTTAGACAAATCCTGCTTGTTCTGCCGATATTTCTTTTTGGATAGTAGGTTGGATAGATGGTAGACTCTTTCGTTGATAATGTGTAGCATTCCTTTGGCATGCGAGATGAGGGGGAGATGGTAATCTGTAATTGTCACATTTACGTTGGCTTTCCTTCTTGTGAATGGCGATAATGAAATAGATTGCGTCCAACCTTTAAGCCATTGTCTGGTGTCACATTCTATTGCAGAGAATGTATAGAAGGTTCACTCCAATCTCTTTTGTAGCTTTAAGTAATTCCGCCGTTATTGAGTCCTCCCCTGGTGCTTTGTTGAGTTTTAGTTTCCTAATCGCCGATTCTACTTCACATTTCAAAATTTCGGCTCCTCTGCCGCCTCATTGTTACGAGCCCCATTGATTACTCTGTATCTATTGTGTATTTTCATCTTTGTACAGATCCTGGCAATATTCTATCCACGTTTCCGCGATTTCTTCTTTGTTTGTTCTTGGCTTTCCCGATCAATCATCCACGTTTTCGCTCTAAAATCTCTTGTTATAAATCTCATTTTCCTGAACATATCCCTTGGTTGTTTATTTTGATCATGGATCTCTCTACCTCTTCACATATCTGCGTGTAATATCGTTGTTTATTTGCTCAGCATCTACTTCTTATTTCCTTGTTTAATAAATGTAAACAAATGTAATCTCCCCTTCGGGAGGAAGGAGGTTTACATTTCCTCATTACACCATTAGATTTACATTAAGTATAATTTTCACAAATTTGAACAGATTGAATGATACTGTGATTAGTATATAGATAAAGCTTGCAATAACTGCATTTATTAAATGAAATATCTTTATATGTATGTTTTTCAAAATTTAAACAAAATCATGAAAATGTTTAAATATGAAATATGTTTGTCGAAAGATACACCAGAAGTTTACGAGTTATCGCCGTGTTTTCATCTATTGTTAGGAATTTTCTGGTATCTTTGAAGATAATACTCATGAAAACCTAAAAAACGTTATTTATGTTTGTGGAAAGTGTAACCGATTTTCTTTTATATAACCAGCTTTATATCATGAATAATACCATGCGTAAAACAATTGTTCAGCAATACGTTTCTTTGACATAATTTTTACAAATGCAAAATTAATTCATTTTTTTAAATATTTGATACACACACATTCATAAGAAAGAACTGCCCAAAAAAAATTTTTTTTAAATATAAGAAATGTGTACAAATATGTATTTAAAAGAAAATAAAAAAGATTCACAAAATATTAAAGAAATAAAAAAAAGAGGCAAGCCAGATTTAGTTTTTCTATTGCGTAATAAGGATTTATTGTAGTTAGTGATTCTTTGATTTTTTAATTAGAATAACATGACGTTAATCAGCTTCCAGCTGTATTTCTGTTAAAAGAGTTCTTTTTTTAACAATTATTATCTGTTATTTTGGTTCCGTACATATATCGAGCTTCAAAAAATCGGATGTAGATTCATTTGCGTGTGTAAGAAATACTGTTTTAAACATGTGTAAAATTGAGTATTTGTAAAAAATAAAATCTTGTTTTAATAGAACAGACTCAGTTTGAGCTAAAATTAATAGTAAATTTCTTTATATTTTTTTTGTCGTAAGAAACAAGTGTAAAAATTTGGAAAAAAAAATCGGTGTCTGAATTTCCATAAGGTTTACTCAAGCAGAAGGACCAACAATCTCCGGAGTACTATTTAAAGATGGCAATCATGATAATAATGTACCTTGCATGGTTCCTTGCTCTTCGTACGGCAAAATCCGGGCATCTTGATGCCACCGATCGGTATCTTCTTCGGTTTCTGCTCCTCGGATTCGACATCGGGCGCAGGTGCGATGCTGGCATGCTTAGTGTTTTCGGCGTTCAGCATCTTCTCTCTCTCTTCCTCGGCGATTTCTTTCTTGTCCATGCTTTCTTCCTGATATGTCTGGCTCATTCTCTATTTCTGAAATCGAATGAAGAACGCCTGCATTTAATTAAGTGTCGGGCGTAAATCTTATCGCGAATGTAACGCAGTTCATCGATATCTCCAAAGAATACAAATATTTTTTATGTAACAGATGTTGCTAACATAGAAAATTGTTTTTACACCGCAACAATTTTCTTGAAAGCATTTTTTTACATTTCATGCGGTAAAGTGTGTTCGAGAGATACTCCAGTCTCTATGATGCGATAAAAAATATTACGATTTGCGTGGTTCGTTTTTTGCACCCTGCGACACTGCTACAGAAGCTGTAGAACTGCAGATTATCGTTTATTTTAAGTTGGTCGATCTTCATACTACGGCCGGTGTTCATAGTCGATTCCTATATCTAAGACTGTCTTAAGTACAGTCTTAAAATGTCATGAATCAATCAGAGAGATTATTATATACATTAGCATAAGATATTATTTAAGACGGTCTTCAAATAAGAATGGATAATAATACCGATCGCACTAAAAAAAAAAATGCAAATAATTTCATATAAAAAAAACCCCAATAAAATGCCAAAATACCCAACGGGTTTAAAAAAAAACTCGGGTTTTTTCCAACCCTGATTTCCCACTTGTTTCGGAATATGCGAACGAAAATCTATCGAATAGTGTTATCTGAATTTTGTTTCTTTAGAATTCAAGCTGAAAACGTACTTTTTGCCTTCAACATTTATTTGTTAATAGCTTTTAAACTAAAGGTGCGTAAACGAAAAATCGATTTGTTTTTAAAAATAATTTAATTTGTTAATAATCTTTTAAAAAAGTAATGCAAAAAGTATGCAAACGAAAATCTATCGATTCAGATTAGATAAATCTAATTTGCTAGGATTGGTGTTGGACTAAAAAATAAAAATGGAGTAATGTATGTGTAATATTATCTTTCAAATTAACTGCGACATTCCGTGCTGATTTGATACACGCGAAAGCGACATTGGCGTCATGTTAATTCGATATGTAATAGAATAATATACTCGATTCCAAAAGTATCGCCTGGCAAACGCGTTACGTTACAAATCGTCTTCGACGATTGCCGGCGAGGCGTAGAAATAAAAAAATGCCGGCGATGTACAATACAAGATGTGTGCTGCGAGAAAGTACGCGCGAACTGACTATACAGAGTAACTGGCCGCGAGATCAGATCATTCTTTTCATAA
>NW_017304248.1:1367372-1372768 GCF_001594115.1 Trachymyrmex septentrionalis | reverse complement strand
AGAAAGTACGCGCGAACTGACTATACAGAGTAACTGGCCGCGAGATCAAATCATTCTTCTTTTCATAGGGAATAACACTCGCGAAAATTGATTCGTGAGATTGAACAAAAGAATTATACACATATTAGTAAGATCGTGATCAGCGAATTGCCAAGTATTTTTTTCAATTTCATTGATCGATCTCGAACTTGTCTCTCGCACTAATAATAATAGCAATAACGTACAACGCGAACTTATTGATGAATCGCGTTCGCAAGTACGAAAGCGAAAATAAATATGCAAGGAACTCACCCCCTCGGAGACGCGCTGATGGACGCCGTTGTCGTTTTCCCTTGTCTCGTTCGCGCGCGCACACTCTCTCTCTCTCTCTCTCTCTCTCTCACACACACGCGCGCGCGCGCACACATACACAGCAGCACGTACTAGCTATAGCCGGTTACAAGACACAACTAGCTATAGCCATATAAAAGACACAAAATTTCTTAATAACGTTGAGTTTACCTCTTTAGTTTTCAGCTGTCTTGCAAAAATAACGAGATGTCTGACGTCTTGTCTCGAATTTTCGTCGTAACCGACGCCGACGCCGACGCCGTGAAACTCGCCAAGGTGGAGAACGATAGAAACTACGAGTACGAAACAGTGACGAGGAACGCCAAACGCGCGAGTAACGCAAACTGACGCAGGCTAACGCATACCGAGCATGGCGCTATCGGTTATCCAGCGCTACCGTCTGGCGTCAGGCCGTCATGGTTGATGGTCTACCCAGTCTACCGTTGTTGAGTTAGGACTACGTTGGTGGGGTGGGAATAGGAAAATATTACATGGATTGCGTTCGATTCGAAAATATACACACCGATGCCAACCAGCCGTTCGGAAATACTCGTGCGTGTTCGGGATGCGTTAGGGGCTCCGGGCTACGCACAATATCAGGACTAAGAAATTAGAAATGAGAAATAATGATTTCAACCTATCAGAAACCGTGTATTCCGATGTATCCGATTTCTGACAAGTTAAAATCGTTATTCTTTATTCCGTCTGTTGTGCCTTAAGTGTGAGATCGTTCGGAGAAATGATGAATACCGCCTTAGCCTAGCCTAGGTCATTAAGGTCATCTAGGTATCGCATATCGCATCACCTACGCGACAATCGCGGCGTCATGGCGTGCTCAGGCATGGTCGGTATAACCAAAAATTAACACGGATGCATACTGTGCGTGTACTGCAAAGTAAAGAGAAGTAATTTCAGAATTTGATGAGAAAAAAAAACACCATTTTCTCATTACAGTCGTTTTCATCATGGTATGTGTACTGCAAATATAATGTTGATGGCCATGATAACATTATTAAATCGAGTAAGAAGTCAGCCGAAGAGATGCAGAAGAGTGCGGAATTTACAATGCGGAAAGTTATGACTACGTCAACGTTTTATATTTATATTCGTTATTAAGTATTGAAAGAGGAACGAAATGCACGTCTAATGTGAAAACAGGCACAACTCGCGTTCTTAGTTACCTAGTTTACCACGTAATTACGTACCGTGCTATATCTAACTGACTATACAAAAATTATAACGCATCATAATTTACCAAAACGCAAGTAATCCAACAAGAAAACAACCACGACATCGTATGTCACAAGCTTAAGAAATACTAAACAGTATTCTTCGACAGTTTTATATAATTAGAATCAATCGAAGGAAGTAAATCCAAATAAGATGGATCTTCATAATCGTTATTTACGTTTCTCGACAGTCAACGTTTCGCTTTTGCAAACTATAAACAAGTCTATTAGCATACATCACTTGATACAATCTTACAATTATGAAATGACTAAAGAAGAATTAGATGTAGATAAACTCGAGTTCTGCCGATTGCTGTTATGTTATGAATACCAATCTGTGTTTCGCAACATCGAGAAGTGCGATAAGAAGCATAAGAAGCATCTGACACCTGTTAATGCGAAGGAACCTGTTAACTTTCCTAGTGTAAAAATGATTTTTCCGCCAAACTGTTCACGAAATATCTCACAAATTTCACTTTTGTGTGACATAATCAATCTGCAGATGATACTTTACTATAATATTGGTTCAATCAAAGAATATCTGCAGAATTTTCTTTACTCAAACGACATGTATATCGCAACTAATAATTCTAGGATTATGTATATGAAGATATTAGAACATCTTTTAGAATTTTTACGCTTGTATCAACTTCATTCTATTGACAAGGATAGCAAGGCATTGGAAAGCTTTGGCCACATATATTTGGAAATTATCAAGTCCTGGCTAAAATTCAAGGAAGACTGTGAATGGAGACAGTTTGCTTTAATGTTTCCTAAATTGGTAGAAATTTTTACTCCTTCGTGTATTGTGTTTCCTCTGTGGAACCATTTTCTATATGAAATAAATGATTTGAAGGAATCTCTCATTGGCCTAAGTATTATGGCAGACATATGTTTTACGTCGTCAAATTCAATGAATTATATACAGTGTGATATTTACTGTAACAACACATTCTGGTTATTGATACTAAAGGGATTACGATCGCCCTTGCAACAATATCGCAAACAAGCTTTATACGTAATGAAAAAAGCAATCGGTTCTACGAGTACAAATGTTATATTAAATTTTGAATCACAATTGAATGTGACAAAAGCAGAAATTACACCATTTATTTGTAGTAATTCTGATAGCTCTTTATCAATAGATGACATTAAGGAGAAATTTTTCTTACTTTACGAAGCGTTAGAAGAGAAGAAAGAACATTTAATAACACCAACTTTAATTCATGCAGCTGCTTTAATAAAAATAAACAAAGAGCACAGAGCTTGCAACTGCTTCAACATCGTATGGTTGCAGTGCATTTTGGAGAAAATCTTACTGCATGAGAATAATCATATTGCAAAGTGGGGTGTATCATACGTTTGTAAACTAGACAAGACCATGTTTGATGATCAGTTTCTCGAATTATTTATACATGTCCTGAATAATAACTTTCTTTATGAATGCCAATCTGATGAAAAATGTCCGGGAATTGTGAAAGAGCTCTCGCAATTTCTCGAATACGCGGAGAAAAGCGATTTGCTCAATAGATTTGTTAAAAAGATTAGCTGTGTAGCCTGGGGGCCTGTAGCAATATTTTATATAGTACATGTGTTACGAACAATTTCACATCATGGGAGTCAACATTCTGATTGGCAAACTACTGAATTAAATGCCATAAAATTTTTAGTGGAAACAAATTTGAGCATGCATTCTCGCATTCTACGTACTGCGTCTCAAACTGAACTCTTGAGAGCAATCCCTAATTATGTACGAAAGATAAATAATCTACCATTGCTCGCTAATGTTTTAGCTACATTTCCTTCTGGAGAAAGTCTCACGAGAGGAACAGTTCCTTGGAACGTTATTACGACATGGTTGGAAAAAGTATTAGCGAGAGAAGATGTAATAACTTTCATAAAAGAGACTTGTGCGAAATATTTGAATCAAGATGCTAGTCCTGAGATAAATCCTAGGACATTTGCAATAATGATATATTTGTTATACGACGCAAATCTTATATTCTTATGCCAGACGTGCCCTGACATAGAAGCATTAAACAATTGGCTGTATACGTTAAATGGTATTAACGCACGACCGTATGCCGATGTCATATTAAGTATGAATGTAGTAGAATTTATATCGTATTTACTGTATCTTTCTCCGATGGGGTCTCACAATAACATGATGGACTTTATATCGTTACACATACGCATCACTTTCAATTTTTTAATTAAAAATATGAGAAAGATGTCCACAGAACTGTCTTATGAAAATTATACGAGATACACGGCCATTGTATCTTCACATATTATTAACGCTCCTTTTTTCATGTCAAAAAAGGATGTAAACATTTATGCAGAAAAGTTGCAAAACGAAAGTATAAACTTGATACATGACTTGCAAAATCTAAATATACAATATTTGTATGGATTACACACCTTATATCTCTCTCAGAATATATTGACTTTGCCACTTACGAAAACTTTTTATATAAAGCGTTTATTGAATACGCGGATGAACATTCATAACGATATCAATGAGGAAAAAATTTTAAAAGGAAAAATGGCATCAGAATATGATTTGCTTCTTTTAAAACTTCTGCATCAATATCTTATAAATTCGCCAGTACCGTCATGGATTCCTATTACCACAATACTATCTAATTTGTTACAATTTCTTGAGGTAGGCTCACCAGAAAATGTTTCTGAAATTGCAAAGATACTAATAATAATAAATGATAGTAAAATTATAAACGATACAAGTGATAAAGAAACTTTGGAATATATTATTAACTTGAGCTTTACGTACATCATCAACAGTAAAAGAAATAATATTTTTTGGACAGCAATAGAGAACCTTATGGAAGTTATTATTAATAACAATTTCTTATTTTTACTTAATGCTATACAATTCACAAAAAGAGTAAGTTAAAATATATATCGAAATTTACGTATCAATTATGAAATATCAATCACTTATGATCTATTTTGCTTTGCAGTATGTCGTTAAATTACTAAACGAAGGGGAGAATACACCAAGATTTAAAAGGATATTGCTTTCTAAAATGAAAAATTTGGATATACACAATTTGATGAAATTAGAAAATGTATTAGGGAATTGTTTCCTTCATGGTTCTGTACACCGACGTGACAAGAAAATTGAAAATTATGCTCATTTATTTATTGAGAAACAATTAGATAAATATTATTCAAAGCATATTTTCACGTTGTAAGCGTTTCTTTTTATCAATATTTATTTTAAATACGTGTTGCTTGTTAAAATTCAAAGCAATTTGTAAATAATAATTAATAGAACATTAATATTTGTTAACAGGGATCATAATAATGATGCTGCAATTAGAGCAGAGGCAGTTATATTGTTACATAGAATAATTAGTAATCCAGAATGTAATTGCGCAGCATCATTTGGACAATCAGTACTCAATGAGTTGATAAAGAACAAAACCAAGAGATATTTTAAAGATTCACCTTTACATAAATTAAAACACAGAATAATGCAAATTTTATTAATATTAGAACCAGTACTGAGTAAGGTGAGCGCTAAGTTCTCGTTAAGTACCTGTGGAAACTTCAAAAAGTATTATTAAGTTCTTGTTAAATTTTATTTTTCGATTAAAAAATTAACAGATAATTACTTTATAGGAATTTGTTCCTCTACTACAGGAACAGTTATGTGATTTTATTTTTTCGGAAAGCAATCAGTCTAGCGTGAAAATAATGCAGGAATGGTTACTGATACGAATTTTTACAAAAAATATTCATTTGCATGATAAACTGTGGTCACTTTTTGCAAAGGTAATTCGAGTGACTTCTCTTATTTTATAAAAATATTTC
>NW_017304248.1:1360474-1367272 GCF_001594115.1 Trachymyrmex septentrionalis | reverse complement strand
ATATACATATTCCAGAGCATAAAAGATCGACCGAGATGTACGATTTCTGTAGCAAGCATTGTCTATCATGTTGCAAAACTTCTTTCACGTGATGATCAGAGAATTTTCATTCAAACAGCCTTGCCATATATAGTGCAATGTTGTTTAGGACAGCAATTTAATGCACGTGTTTATAATCAGGCAAGTAAAATGTGAAACAATGATTAAAATGTGTGGTATGTAAATGTATATCTCATTTGATTTCACTTGTTTTAATTTTTTTTTGTCTAGTTCATTTTGACACAATTGTATGAATTAATGAAAGCAAATTATGGGGATAATAACATATCAGAATATAGAGGTATATATCAAGCAGCTGTGATTGGTTTGCAACAAGAAAGTTTGACAAAAAATTCATCTAGAATACAGGATGATTTTTACTTTTCTAATTTTCATCCATTCAATGATTACTGCTTACAGGTACATGTATATACTGCACGTTTATCTTCAAAAATTGAATTATTTGTAAATATTAATAACGTATTAATTCATCATTTTGTGACGTTTGTAGACGATTTATTATCAATTGCCGCGTTTGACTACCGTAAGTTGTGACGAATGGATTAGTCCGAACGTGTTTAAAGACTTAATGTTTATGGAAAACGATTGTCATCCTCTACAGCTTTGTAACACAGATTCATTTCTGACTAAAAGTACACCTTCCGTATATCTGACCAAATCTTTTGCAGGTAATAAATTAAAACGATAACAAAATATTGCATAAGCTGTAGTATAATTACGTTACAGGTGATACACACGGCGATTCATTAGAAAATAATGTTGAAATTTATATGGAAGGTTTGAACGATATTCAGAAAAAGATCGATCCATCAAAATCTATAGGTTTATGTGGTGATATTTTCGAAGTAATAAATGAATTCATGTTTCTGCAAGATACACAGTTGCAGGAAGGTCTAATAGTTGTAGCTTCTTTTGTCGATCGACCACCGAATTTAGGAGGCATCGCTAGGACATGCGAGATATTTGGAGTTAAAGCACTAGTCGTTGCGAATGCAGATTGTGTAAAGGATAAGGAGTTTCAGTATCTCAGCGTTTCTGCTGATAAATGGTTAAATATCCTGCAGGTACTCGAATAGCTTATTTCTTAAATCCAAATTAAAAAAATTGTAAATAATAACTTTCTGCAGTTTGGCATATAAATAATTTTCTTTTTTTTTTTTTAATTAATACAGCTTCTTTAACTTTTGAAAACTTATTAAGGCTCTTGTTTATTTACCAGTATTATCTCAGATTATATCTCAGAAGCAAGAAACAAATTCTTCGAATTAATATTTGAATAGAGTAAATAGCTTAATTATATTGACACAAAGTGTTCCAAATCATTGCAATCCGGTCTTAAAGCTCCTGGAGTAGTTGCCACAGCTACATTTAATTATGACGTCAAGAGCGAGAAATGACACATTAATTTTTACGTGCCATTTGTAAATAAAGACAATTTGGATAGAACAAAAAAAGGTCACATGGAGTCAGTTTTTGTAAATGAAACATTTTATTTTTCTAGAATCTAATAACTGACCTTGTGAGCTTTCCAAAAAAACTTCAAGTTTTTTTTTTAACCAGTATTATACTTATTGAGAGTTATCAGACTTAGTACCGTCGGTATTAGCATTACCCGAGGTGTCCGACCAACGGCTAAAAAATCTTGAATGTTGTTCAAGATCATAACTTGTCATAATGTGAATATTGTTCGGATAACATTTGTCAAGATCAAGACCATTGGAGGTTGGTCCTCTTATTTTCATTTTTACATAATTTCACCTCATTTCAAGATACATAATTGATCGCCTGACATCTGAGATAATACAATAATAGTGAATGAACATGAGCCTTAAAGACGGTTTGAAAATATTTAAATTGTGGAATATTTATTTTGAAAATTCTTTATTTATCAAGTTTATTGATTCAGATTTCTCAGAAAAATGCTACAATATTTTGAAATCCTTAGGTAAAGCCATATGAATTGCAAAAATTCTTGTTAGACAGGAAGAATACAGGATGGTCTTTAATTGGGGTAGAACAAACGGTCAATAGTACAAATTTGATGACAACGACATTCGAAAAAAGTACCATTCTCGTTTTAGGGTAATTAAATTTCGACTCATGAAAACTTTAAAATCTTAAGAATATAATTAAAAACTATTTTGTAGAAATGAGAAGGATGGTATACCAGCTAATTTCATACCACTTTTTGACAAATGTGTAGAAATACCTCAAGTTGGTGTAACACGATCGTTAAATGTCCATGTTACTGCTGCAATTTGCATATGGCAATATGCAAACCAACATATATTAAAATAATTTTTCTACATTTATAAGATATAAGATAACGATTATAAAATAAATGTATTTTCAACAAAACAAAAGATGTATTACATTGTAATATTTGTTGAAAGAAATGTTTAATTTATATTTTTATATATTTACGAGTAAGTCTAATTTATACAGGATTCTGTATAAAATTATACATGTACTTATACATCATATCCAACAATATGTCGCTTTCCGATACATTCTCCAACAAAGAACCAGCAATATACTTCAACAGCTACTAAGGTATTTATGATACCTTGACGCACGGTAACATCACGATAACGCCCAGTCCGTGCAGAATGGATCAATTGTGAAAATCCATTACGAATTGCTGAGATGTCTTTTAGAGTGGGTGGCGTCAGTTCTACTTTGGCATACTGCAACCATACTTGCAATACAGGCTTTGCTTGAGTAACACCAACTGCAATTTGTATATATTATTTAGTTTTAATTCTTTAAATACTCATGTATACATACATATACATAAACGCGCGCGCGTTGTGATATGTTTGTGATACAAATAATCAAGCTATAATGAAAGTAAGAATTTACTTTTTTTGTAACAAAAGGTAACAAATTTTAAGTACATTAACTTTTAAATGATGATAACATCATTATAAATAATATAAATTAACAAGAAATTTTAATTTACTTAAAATGTTATTATCTTTTGCTACATACACGTATATGTAATTACAGAAAAGTTAATTTATTTAATTTTTGCAATATGAGATATGAAATATTTCTTGTGAAAGAATTAGGTAAGTTTTCAGTAAATTTGAAAAATATATTTGTGTTCTTATATTTGTATTTTTCAAAATTCATATTCTCAAAGACTGTGTTCCAAAATTGACTGCCAATATTGAAAATCTATGGTGCATGTAATGTAAAGCTGACAGTAAATTCGGAACACAGTCAAAGAAAGGGGGATTTTAAGTTAGGGCCGTTTTTCAGCTAATAATGAAAAAATTCCAAGATATACATCATATTAAATGGCTAATCAAGTGGAGTCAAATCGTATATTGGGAAAACATCAGGAACATGAGAGACATCGTGATCAAAACAAATAAATATATCATTTATGCTAGCACATTTATAGAAAAAGTAAGAAAAAGTAAGATAATATAATTGAGCAATAAGGATTGTATTATTTAAACTCGTGGACACTTCTTTTTGAGAAGAAAAATACTGCAAGACGTATAACTTGACGCTATAACAGTATGCTATTTTGTTATAATCTCTATATGCATATTGAAGGTGTAGGAATACAGATGTATTATAGGTGCTTTTGACACTAGTGGAATTATTCCATCCTTGTTATTTATTAAAGAGCAAGAATAAATGATGGTCGCGAGCGTTATGAGTCAACTGGAATGCAATTCTGACAAAACATGAAAAGCGTCATTATTGTTTTCTTACAATACTTTTAATACCTCTAGTATGTGTTACTATCATACATCCTGAAAAAATATATATTTATTGAAAAAATTCTATGTAATCATTTTTTAGATCAAGAAATTTCAAAGGCGAATTTTTCCATGATCCTTATGTATCTTCAAAATAAAAGTTATACCATTTGAGTCCACTTGAGTAGCTATTTAATACATATAATTTGTACATCTCAGAACTTTTTTATTTTGGCTGAAAAACGTCCCTAACTTAATGTTCTTTTTTAAATTGTTTCATGTGGATTTATGTAGCTTATTCTTCTAGAGGTAACTTTTCCTTATGTAACTTTTTCCCTAGAGCAGAAATATAAAAGGTGGAAATTTATTTTATGATGTATTTACATACATAGAAATTTTCACGTGTCCGAGAAAATGTTACATGATTAACCTCATGATCAAAAATTTTGTACTTGTCCAATCCTGATTTATTGTAAAAAACATAATCTCAATATAGTATAAAATTTAATTGCCAGGCAGGATTCAGCGATTTAATAAGACATTTAACACAAAGTATCAACAAAAAAAAAAGAAATTTTATTACGTTAGGTTTACGTGTGTAACTATTTGAGTTTAACAAGTTTAATACGAAATGTTACATAATACGTGATGCACAAATTGCAAGATCAGTTCTTGCTTGAAATAATTATATGATAAATATATAACGACAGAATATTTACAATATCGTCCGTACGTTTTACCAATTCAGCCGATTTTGAAACAAGCCGTGCCATCTTCTGCTTATTCTATCTCTTGAGAAAGAAATAAACTGATCCCGTCAGATGTCAAAGTTAAAGGCGATCTACACTGTGTTGCAAATATTGCAAATCGCAATCCGCCAGTTTATGTCAGAGAGAAATCTGAGAAAGGATATAACGCCAAAACTTGTAACCGCAAAATGGTCGCTGTCGCGCACTATCGCCCTCTGACAAAATGAATGTAAACTACATAGCAACGTCCACTTTTCTTAGAGTACATCGTCCATTTTTCAAGGCAAATGATAAATCGATATTTGGTTCATATAATCGCGTATGACACAATAATATAAACCAAATATCGATTTATTATTTCCTGTCTTGAAAAATGGACGAAGAAAAGTGAACGTTGCTGTATGTACTTTACATCCACTTTGTCAGAGGGCAGTAGTGCGCGGCAGCGACCATTTTGCGGTTACAGGCTTTAGGCCGTCATGTCCTCTCTCAGATTTCTCTCTGGTGGAAGTATTAAGTACATGTTTTAAATAATTTGCTAAGACTAATAATAACGTAAACACTTCTGAAAAACGAAAAAAATAGATAATCAATAGCTCATACTATATTTTGCGCGACTATCGTATGATTATCGATAGCAAAAGGAGATCGATATATCAAATTAACATAAGGTTAGGCTATCGATGTTATTGATAGTCACTATCGATAGTTTTCCATATCCCATTTGTATTCTTACATGACTTTTGATTACATCATAGATCCCTTTTTCTATGGTTGAACTAGTGTGTTCTATACTTTTAGAACTTAAAGTGAGAGATATATTTAATATTTGTCGAAAGCGCGAGAAAGAGAGTTCTAGAGCAATTTAGTGCAGGAACAGAAAAGAGACCACATAACACTGCATTACTTACATTCTCGTAGGCATATCGAGTTGTGACTTTATATATAGCCAAGTGTTTGATAATTCACGTCAGTTCACGTCCGACTATTCTGTGTGGTGTAAACGTGGCAGCAAAGGTGTATCAGCAGTATGGATGCATTTTTTTCTGTACTGTTAATGCTCGTACATCTTTTATATAAGTGGTACGATGCGATCTGCGATGCATTGTATCGGAGATGCACGAAGCCCTGGTGCGCGAGCACGACGGCGGAGCTCGACACGTTGGCCCGCACGTTTAATAGTACGAACAAAATACCCAGGCACCTGGTGATCATATTCGGACGTCTCGGACAATGTGACAAGTCTATTCGGAACTGTGTGCGTATAATTGGATGGTGCATTTCACTTGATATACCTTACATCAGCTTCTTTGATTGTAATGGTAATAAAACACGATTTGGATTAATATTATCTATTATGTGAAATCATCGCGAAAAAAAATTCAAAAGAGAAAAGAAATCGATCGTTTTATGTGTAAATTATATATAAGAGAAAGGGGGGGGGGGTAAGATGATCAAGTGAGTAAAATAACGAATTGTTAATTTTTTTGAGTTAATAATTAATGAAGAGCAGATATTCTTAACTTATTAAAGGCTTTAGGTAATAATACATAATCATAATTATAGTTTGAATTCAACATAATCACAAAAATAGATTACTAAATAGATTGCTAAATAGACTGCAAAAATAGACTGCTAAAGCAGTAAATTGGTTTTTAAAACAATGAACCACTTCTGTGACAGGAAATCCGAGATATTAACCATTGAAGTCGATGATTATTAATATTTTGGTAGTTATAGGGAAGAACGACACTTCTTTCTTGTCAAATTTATTTTTATGCGAAAACACATCAATTGAATTTTTATAAAAATTTATAAATTTTATAAATTCATTTTATTAATATTTTTCTTTAAAACTCATTGTAATATATTGAAATACATGAACCTGTTATATCAAATCTTTTTCTGTTCATAAAAAATTTATTTGTAATTAAAATTGAATTTTTATCATCTTACTCATTATTAATAGTCATCTTACTCATATATGGGAGCAAGATGACGAAATTGACATGTTCTTAAGGAATATAAATTTTAAAAAATTCTAATTTATTTAACAACTTTTTTATTTTAAAAAATGATAACTAAGACTGTAGTAAATTTGAAAAAAAAAATAAATAAATAAATCGTTTTTTTTACCTTACAGAAATTATGAAAAATCAACAAACAACTTTAAGGTTGTCTTACCTCCCTTTCCTCTATATGCAATTACGAAACTAGTCGTCTAGATACAGATATTGCAAGTTTATTTTTTGGTATCACCAAATAATATAATT
>NW_017304248.1:1351819-1360374 GCF_001594115.1 Trachymyrmex septentrionalis | reverse complement strand
TATATATATATATATATATGTTATATATATACACGTGTGTGTGTGTATAGGAGAACTCTCCAGTGATTTACTTTCATCTCCAATATTAGTCAAAATTATATTTTTAGATACATATATAGACTTAATCAACTTCTTCTTCTTATGCATATTCACTAATGGATGTTCGCGACCACATTTTTCATCCTCTTCTCTTACCGTGTGTATCAGCTCTTCCATGGTGATTAATCTGGTCCAGTGTCTTATATTCTGAAGCCACGACAACTTCTTTCGTCCTATCTCTCTTCTACCCTTAATCTTCCTCTCAATAATCAATTGCAATAGCTGGTACCTATATTGTGTTACACATGATATGCCCCAGATATGCAGCCTTTCTTCTCTTTATTGTGGTCAATATCTCTCTATCTTTGTTTAAACGTTTCAATACTTCGTTGTTGGATATTCTTTCTGTCCACTTTATCTTCAGGATTCTACGTAAGAGCCACATTTCAAAAACCTCTATTCTATTCATTGTAGGTACTTTTAATGTCCAGCCCTCCATTTCATACAGTAGTAGTACTGACGTAGCATTTAATGAATCTCATTCTAAGATCGATATCGAAGTCCATATTGGTAAGCACTCTTCTGAGTCTTATAAAAGCCTCTCGAGCGGTTTTTTTTATTCGATATTTTATTTCTAAATTGGATGACTAGTTCTCACATAGCCACATTTCAAGATATTTAAATTTGGCTACTCGTTCTACTGATGAGTTTTCGAACGTAGTGTAGCATTCTTGTATGCGTCCAATTCACGATTGATAATCATGAATTTTATTTTGTTGGTTTATGTTTAAATCCATGTTTTTGCTGTGACTTCCCACGATGTTAAGAAGTTATTGGAAGTCGCGTTATCAATACTGCGTCATCTGCTTAGCGGATGTTGTTGATCCATTTCCTGTTCATTTTTATGCTTCAGAGAAAATATTTACACAGGCACTGGAGGAGGTTAAAAAGAGCATAAAAATGAACAGAAAATGGATCAACATCCAGATTAAAACCAACCAATTACAATCGAGTATTCCCCTGTTACAGTCGAAGGACAGAGGAATGCTCGACTGTATTTGGTTGGTTTTTACATTCTGATCCGGATTAAACCCTCGGTGGAAACTAGGGCCACTGTCTTAAGATAATGAGATTTCTACAATAAGTCATTACCTAATCTTTAAGTCTTAAGCCATAAGAAATCGGCCAATCATAGTCAATTATTCTTATATTTAACTGTGATTGGTCAATTTCTTACGGCTTAAGACTTAAAGCTTAGATAATTATTTATTGTAGAAATAAATTATTATAAGTCAGCTTTCTAGTCAGCTAAGGTCCTAACTCATTCCTTTTACATCAAACAATCTTTTGATATGCGTATTAACAAGTAACTTTCTATTAAATTATCTTAATTTCAGTAATGTATTTGCAGAATAATTTACTAAATTCATACAATATGCATCAAAATGATTAATTAAATACACATATCATGTATATGTTTACGCGTATTTTACTGAAATTAAGATAATTTGATAGAAAATTCCCATATAGCACAGAATTTACAGCAAAATCTCTGCAATATTGCTGCAACATGCAATGTTGCAACTTTTGTGCACGATGTAAATTAGGTCACCATTATGAAAACGACACATTAATCATAAAACAGTTATTAATTGAATATAATTCCAATTTGGTTATTTATAACTTTTATAAAAATAAATATATAAAGAATGTTTTTTATCAGAGATTTCATTACATTATTGTATACTTTATTTATTATTCTACAATTTAATAATAACTATTTACTCAATACTTTCTAGAAATGCATAAGGAAAATTAAAAAACGAATATAGATTTCTGATCACAGTAAAGAAAATTATTATTATGAGCTTATTATACTGAGCTTCATTTTCTTGTTTTTAGGATGTAAAAATTATTATTATTATTATTACTTATAATGATTACTCTTGTATTTAGGTTATTTATGATCAGACTAAAGATGATCTTGAATATAAGAGAGATTGGACTAAATACTACTTTTGGTTATCCAATGCAATATCTTATTGCAATTGTGCATAATATGAACACACGTTCTTTTAAGAATGGATTATAAATTTTAAATAAAATTTAATAAAATTTTATATGAAATATAAAACTCTTGATAAGCTATAAAATATGCGAGGAAAAATGAGGATTTCCATTTCAAAAACTCAATTTGATCTTAATTTTACTTTGAACAACTTCATCCAAGATCAGATGGATATTATCCAATGAGTCTTTTTAAGCTTTATAAATTTTGTCTAAATCTTTTTTTTTTTAATTGTATGTGTTTTTGAGATATTCGACTGTATATCTAGATATTCGGGAGACCCTGCTATATATAAATAAATTATTAACATCATACAAAAAAAAACGCACAATGTATTATAATTTATGAGAAATGACATCTTTCAATTTAAGAACAATAACAAACAATTATGCGAATTTCAGTTTCCCCGATTTATATTGTTTTTTAGGTTTCTTGAAGAAAAATGAATTTATTCTTAAAGAAGAAATCGCGAGAAAACGACCTGATCTAATAGAGTGTATTACTTGGAATCCACATGCAAAGGCACAAAATGGAGTAATTGGTAGAGTATACTATTTTCTGTTTTTCCACACACATACTTCAATAATCTTAAGAGCATTCTACGATAAGTTGCAAACTTTCAAATAGTAGCATCAGTAGTGATTATTGATGCTTCTGATTGGCGCGAAGCATTGCGACAAGCGATGGGTTAATAATGTTAATATGTCTCATAGGACTTCACCATTATTAGCTAGAGCGTTTATGTAGCGATTATAGCATACGGAACAGTAATGGACCAATCCAAGCGTGATAATGCCATTATTTTTTTCCGGTAACAATCGTTACTTTTTTTTTTTGCCTAACGGTAACAGTAACGTCGTTATATTTTTATAACAACGGTATCAATTCAGCCGTTATTTTTACTTTAGATTTATTGGATATTTGGATATTGCTAGTGCTGAAAGATGTTTTTCTTTATAGTACCCTCAGAAGTGTATTTTTAGTTACCCAAGTTGTGTCATTGTTATAACAAATGAACGAAATACTTAAATTTTTTAAATGCTTGTGCAAATATGCACATATGTATTTATAATTTAAGTTATTGTATGCAATAAATGTAATTATAAAATGTTTATTTCTCATTTTTATTTCTTAAAAAATATTTTATAATATATTTTAATAATAAAAGAAATAAAAGCTCGAGGGAATAGGCGCTATTCAAAATGTGCTAGTTGTTCAAGAAAAATCTCTCAATATACAAATTAAATTTATTGAAGAGATCGCAGAACAAATAAAAATCGTTGGACTATAATAATCTCGTACGTTTCGATTAGTTTTCTAATCTTCTTTAGCGATAATAAATAAATGTAAAAATTATATACTTAATTGCTCGTTGTCTATACAAAATTATAAAATGCAAATCTATTTTTTGCAGTCTCCAGAAAAGCCAAAATAAATTCTCTGACTGATGTCGGGCAAACAATTGTATCTACAAGAATATCTGAACACAGGTCTCATATTAATAGAAGCGCAATACATTCGATAATTACAGATCATAGGATGCAACATAGTCGTGATTTCTGTTGGGAAGACGTTAAAATATTATAATGAGATAATGAGCGATTACATTAATTACAATAAGAGATTGATATCAGAGATAATTAACATAAAACAATAGAATAACAACATTAATTTGAAAACAGACACAAAACTGCTAAACCAAGTATATTTTAATTATTTTAACTCTTAGTTTGTTCTTATTTCTGACATCGAACTTAACTTTTAAATGGCGAGCTCTCACGAATTAGTTCATTTTACTGTTTGACGATGTATTTGTCGACACGTTATTCTGTACATTTTATTTATTATTTTATAATTGATTAAAAAATCTTTATTGTTGACATTCTTACTTCGAGACTTTGGATTAATAGTTTACATTATGTGCTTGCAGTTTCCATTACGAGTGAGTTATTTGTACATTCATTTTCCCATGCTTAAATATTTCGTTTTTAAAGGCACAGATTTTCCATCCAGCTTTGTAACTAACATGGGAAAATATTTTCTCGATAGAGAGCTTAACTTGACTTCCCTGGAGACTGCAAAAAATAGATTGCATCTTTCAATTTTGTATGCATAGACAACGAGCAATTAAGTATATAATTTTCGCATCTATTATCGCTGAAGGTTAGAAAACTGAAATGTACAAGATTATTATAGCCTAACGATTTTTGTTTGTTCTGCGGTCTCTTTAATAAATTTAATTTATATATTGAGAAATTTTTCTTGAACTAGCGCATCTTGAACAGCGCATATTCCCTCGAGCCTTTTTATTTCTTTTATTATTAAGTTAGCGAATCGTAATATTCAAATTTTTATTTTATATTTTATATCTTAGACTGCATTCCGATAGTTACTATCAGTATTGAAAATCTATAATTCATATTACAGGATATTACTATGGATTTTTAGTACTAGAAGTGAATCTTAAAATAAATTCTTATTAATAATATTAATGTTTAAAAGCAATGTTTAATTTAAATTTGATATTTAAATTCGTTGATCGAGTTTAACTCCCTCACGTGCGATATTGACTAAAATTTAAGCTCATTTAACGTTTTTGTACAAAATGACCAAATCTGGCAGAAACAAACGTCGCTCTGTTCCGCAAACCGAGATATTAATCGTTAAAGTTGATTATTCAGATTAGGAAACCTGTCACACTGATGAAAAGCAACATGACCATGATGTGTTGTTCAAGAATTTGGGCATAAATTTCATTCAAATATCCCAAGATATAATACAAAAGAATCACATTAATAGATTATTTGGCTAAATTTATATTTTTAAAAAAGATTTAATTTTAATAAATTATAGAATTTTGTTAAATAATTAGTACATTATGTCCTACAACATTAATTTCTAATAAATAGAATAGGTATTAGAATAGGTAATAGTTCTTGAATAATGGTCAAATTTAACGATTAATATCTCGGATCGCGAGACAGAGCGACGATTGTTTCTGACGACAACAGATTCGGTTATTTTGTGCAAAAACACGAAGTGTATTGAACGAATCTAATTTTATCAATTTCGCAGACTAAACTCAACAATTTCCCGAAAAATAACGATTCGTTACTTTTCTAAGTAACGGTAACGATATTTTTCACATTACTTTTAACTAACGGAAAAGTAACGAACGGATAATGCGGATTATTTTTTTTAAGGTAACGTTCCCAACTCTGAGAAGTATTTCTGATTATGCGACTGCATGTTTTAATTACAGAAAGTAAGTCAAAAATAAATGTATCATTACTATCGGATATAGATAGTAAAGGAAAAATAGCAACATTGGCGCAGTCATTAGCAAAAATTGTGTCTTCGGGGAATCTTGATCGGGAAAAAATTACGATTGAACTAATCACCGAAGAATTACAAATAAAAGGGATGCCTGATCCCGATCTTGCTTTAATATATGATTACTATTGTTCCACGCATGGTGTACTACCATGGCACACAAGAACGACAGAATTTTTGTAAGTTCATAAGAAATTTTTAAATATCTGTCAATTATTTTGCAAAAAAATCTTATTTTTTTATACTAACAATTTAATTTTTTCCCAGAATGCTGCCGATGTACATTAATATCCCAGTGAAAAATTTCATGTGTCTGTTGGAGAAGTATAACAAATGTGTACAACGGCATGGTAAATGACATGTAATTATCCTTATTTATACAAGAGATATCGCGTTGCAGTAAGAAGAAATAAATTATCATAAAAATTGAATTTCTAATGTGATTATTTTACATACTCTACAAATGCAAAAAAATCAATTTTTGTAATCATATAATACATTAATATTATAGTAAAAGATCATGCGTTAAAAGAACATATATTGTACAAGATATTTCAAAGAAAAACTATGCATTTTTCCATTGATCCTTTCTTCAGTTTATATAGTTTATGTCCGATATTTGAATTTTGAAATTTGATTGTTACGTAACTACAAATGTAGAAACAGCAATGTCTTGTTACATTTTTATTTTCACATAGGCGTAAAATTTTTTTTGCATAATAAATGCAATCTTTTCGCATAATCTACATTAATGTTACAAATATGTTTTGAAAGATAAACCACAATAGCGTTACATGTAATAATTATAAAAGCGAACATTTACGAATATCTTACATAACTTTATGATAAAATGGTCAAATATAGAATTTTTAATAATAGTTTTACGAGTTCCTGATACCCAATGCTTGCTCCAATTCTGCTCGTTTTTGTTGCACTTTTGTATAAAAGTAACGACACACGGCTTCCTGTGCCCAAGGCTGATAATAAAATTCAGCTCTCCGTTCTTCTTCCGGATTCCCGACAACGTCGGTCATGGTCTTCAAATCTCTAGTCTGAGAGATGATCCACTTATTGATAAACTGTTGCGGATCTTTAGCGAAACTCAGGAAGAACTCACGATTGGTCTTCAATTGATTAATTGTCTCGACAGTTTCATGAATCTTATTATCCAGACTCTGGATTTCCTGTTGGCTCGCAGTTGATAGCAAGAAATTATTCATTTGCGTCTTCAATGTATCGTCTACTTCTACATCGATGTCGTAACACGCGGTTTGTTTTGTTTCCGTTCCTGAATAATATACATTTTTATATCAGATATTCATAATGAGTTATAAAGTAATTGCAATGCAATATATATTTCACTTATAAAGTTTTTGTAAAACAATATTTATTCAAGATAAAAATTGCACCTCACCTTCTACACTTATAACATGATTTATCACAATGGGATCAGGTGGATGCAATAATGGATTCAGTCGTTGTGGTATCTCAGCGAATTTCATTCGCGGACAGGCAAATATTTGTTCCAAGTATTTATCACAGTTAATAAATTCTCTCTCGTGACTGTCTTGGAGCTTGTGCGTTTTTATATATTGCCAAAGCGCGGATATGATGACGGGTCGCGTTTGCGTATGTACGCCTAATAATCGCGCTAATCTTGGGTCCAATTTAAACTGGAATGTAATTAACAGAAATTAAATTTAAGATTAATACAAATAGACTAAATCAATTGTGATAAAATACTTAACTTGTGTAACAATTATCGATTAATTTGTGTAAAAGCATTACCTGTAGTGGTTGATAATCAAGAAGAAGAAGGATTGTACAGCGAACGTTCTTGTCACCTGGTCTTTTAACTTGAAATCCATCGGTTTCCTGAGTAGTCAACGTACGATGCCATTCGACCAAATGATTATCAGGACCATAGAGATCTTTGTCCAATTCTATTACCAAACTTTTGAAGAAAGACGAGAACTTTCGTTTTACCTGCGAAATTAATATAGTTATTGTTGAATATACGTATTTATACATATGAAATATATACTTACAATACAATTAGACTATACACACGTATTTATGTTTATTAGTAACGTAACTATATTTCTTATTCCGTTCTACTATTATACCTTATTGGGATCATTTTTAGTATCATCTAAAAGGCGTCCTTCTACTCTAAGTTCCCAAGACGCTACAGATCCTTCCTCTCCTTCACCTGCCTCTTTAGCCGGATAAAATGTGTTTGAGATAAAAATACGTAATTTTCGCTTCTGCTTCATTGGACGTTTCAAAGCTTCCTGAATATCGAGACGTTTTCGCATTATAGTTGCATCCAACTTTCTTTCGAATGCCAGTAAGTCCATATAAGCTTGCGACTCTGGTACCAAATCCCGCACTTTTTGAGGCAATATTTTGTCTGCCAATTTCTTCTTTTTCTTTGATGTGGAATGTGAAAAATCACTGTTCCAAAAATACCTAAATGAGTTTATTCGAAAACCATAGACACAGAAATTATAAATAATTCTGTAAGCCGTGAGTTGCATTGGCTAAATCCCTAACAAAATTTGGTTTCACATATAAACAGAAAGTAGATTAGAAATATCAAGTTATAAGTAGATAATAATACATGTACAAGTTATATTCAAGTTTACGAAAAAATAAAAGGATAAATATGCAAGAGTAAGAATGAATAAAAAACAGAAAGTAGTCAATTATTAAAATATAATATCTAATTAACAAAGAAACACACAATATACATATAAGATAAATATAAAGCGTTTGTCTTAAGTTTAAATTTCTCCAGATTATACTTACGGTTTTTGCTGGGACATAGGAATACGTTGATCTGTGCTTCTTTTTCCAACGGGTGGCGTGGGCATTGGGCCTTGACGCAAAGTTGAATAAGGTTGGTTTGGTCTCATTATTCCACCTGGGCCAGGTCCAGCATTACCCATTTGTGGTGGCGGAGTAAATCCAGATCTCTGTTGCATCTGCGATAGAAACTCATACATGTCATCCAGGCATAATTATATAATATCAATAAAAAAATTATATAATTTCCAGATTGTAATTGTTGTATAATATAATTAATCAAAAGATATATTATTTGGAAAACTAT
>NW_017304248.1:1351003-1351719 GCF_001594115.1 Trachymyrmex septentrionalis | reverse complement strand
TATATATATATATAGTATATAATAAAATAGTAAACAAAGTAACAACTTTGATTTAGATTTTCCTCGCGATATAAAGAAAGAAAATGTACAAATAATAGCTACATATTCATAAGATCCTAAGTGACTTAGCCATTGTCATCCAAGGATTAAATAAAAACACAAAAAATCAATTTAATATCTGAATATTACAGTCAATATTATACTGATTATGCATCGAAATTAGAAATATATATTTACTGGAAAATTTGGCCCAGAGTACTGGCGCAAATTTGGTGGTACCGAGGATTGTGGATATCGCTGAGGTGGTGGTCCATTACTTCCTGCATTTGGCACAGGAAATCTTTGTGCCATCTTTTCTAGCACTCTTTAAAAAGAAATATAAGCAATCCTTATATTTTTCTTAGAACTACAATTGTATGATTACTAAATTGCATGTGTGTGTGAATATATAATAAATACAAAACACACACACACGCGCGCGCAAAAAAATATAAAATATATTAGGCATTCCATTCACACATGTATGCAAAAACTAGTTTGTGGAATTAAAACATAACTCGACAATTACAATTGATATTCGAGGCATAGATAACATAACCTAATATAAATATATAGAAAATTCATTTCCATTTGCAACAATGAATCTATTCGTGTTTATGCTTAAAAAATTCAGCATCTTTGTTTCTTTTCAACAACCAAATATATATATATATATA
>NW_017304248.1:1331071-1350879 GCF_001594115.1 Trachymyrmex septentrionalis | reverse complement strand
ATATATATACATATATATATCTATAATCATCTCGTTTTAAGTACAAAAATTTTTGAGGATTTTAAGCAACGCGAACAAACCTAATGTTACGTATTGATTGCAGCGTGAATGCATTTTGTACAAAAGTACTGTACAAAAACTGTAGAAAAGAGAAGAAATAAACGAATTATTTGTATGAGAAAAATGCCGAATACATAGTCGTTCCTGAAGATTCACAATCACTTTATCACCGAATTTCACGAGAAATAATAAAACAAAGTTTCGCGCTTTCGTTCTGTCGTACTAAAGAATATACAGGGTAATTCAATAAACATTATTTACAAAGCTTATTTGTCGTTGAATAACCTCGTAACGCTTACAATTAGTATTTCAGTTTTATGTTGACTACACTTTACTCCATTTCTTGATCTTCAGTATGAAGATAAAGGCGTCTCGCTTTCCCTAATTCTCTTCACTATTCTAGGACACAACGAACTATAGACAACACTTGACATCATACAAAATGGTTGCGTTCAACAGACTAAAGGTGCATTCACATGCAAGCGACAGACGTCAAGCAGTGGAAACAGCAACCAATCAGCTGGGCGATACGAGTAGTGGTATAAGACTGGAATCAGACTATGCATTGAAGATTGAGATTAAAGGTTAAAGATTGAAATTTTACCAATGAGAAAAAGAAGTTTTAGCTCCTTTTGTTCTGATTGGTCAAACTTCAATCTTTCACTCTTTAACCTTATTCTTCAATGTGTAGTCTAATATCGGCCTAAAAAAGATTCTACGCTGCCTGGCTTTTTTGTTTTGATTATACATTTTGTTTTTATTTTATTTACTCTCCTAAACTGGCGCCCTTTCTTTGCGAAGGTGTGTGCGGAACACATTAGATCCTGGCTGTGTCGTTATTTGAAACTATGTTTTCATTTGAAATTTTATATTTTTATTAAACAAATTGTATTTCTTTATAATTATATTATTTCTTTATGATATTACAACATTTCCTAATGATTATAGACTACGTTCCAAAACTTCCTCTCCGAGGAAGATTTTAGTCTGTACGCTATAGTACGCGTCACGTGTACTATATATTTCGAGTAAAATTTACCTCGGAGAGGAAGTTTTGGAACGTAGTCATAATATGAAATACATCAATAAAGAATGTTTTTGTGTTATTTCATGTCTACAAGTTTTTCAAGAAGCGAGCTATTTCCTTACATTGTGATTCGTGCTGTCATAGTGAGGGCAAGCTAACATGAGCTAATCGAAAATATATGGATCGATATTCAGACTGTTTTTCTAAGGACTTTCTACGTCTTTGCAAATAACGCCATTTTTTAAATACTTTTTCTAGTACTTTTTAGTATTTCTGCGATAATGGCCTAGTTTCCACTGAGGATTTAAACTGGATCAGAATATGAGAACCAACCAACTACAGTCGAGTATTCCTCTGTTACAGTCGAACAACAGGGAAATACTCGACTGTAGTTGGTTGATTCTTATATTCCGGATTAAACATAAATTGGTTCAGGTGCAGCCGCAATAGAAATAATAAGGAATTAGGAATAAAGAATATAGCTTTCAACCTATCAGATATTGGATACACTGGAATACACGGTTTCTGATGGAGGTTGAAAGCTTTATTTCTAATTCCTTCTATTGTGGTTGCACCTTTACGCTTCTCTGATAAATCTACTAATCTAGGACTCTACTCTTCTCAAGTATATGTACCATCGAAAGAAACCATCATCAGTAGATAAAGTAAATTGCTTTAAAACCGCGAGTCTATAAAGTAGATACAAATCATTTCACGATTTCCCAACACTTAACAGTGACGTCACTGTCGCTGTAACATTTCTGATTTCGCTCAATTCGCTCAATTCGCTCGCAGCTCGTAGCGTGAACAAGCTAGTGCGGATTCGCAGAGTGCGGACTGTGGTGTGTTACGACGGCCGGTCTATTTATTAGTCGGTCATTTTGGGAGTGGATTCTGTGGAATCTGGTGGAAGATCGTTCAAGATTGTTGAAGATCATCTGTGATACTAATTGAAAACTGAAAAGGGGTGATTTGTGTCGAAGTTCGGCGCGGTATATAATGTCAATCAGAATGTTAATAATGGCGCGGGGAGCGTGGTTGTATTGGTAGTTGCTAGGCAGCGAGGCCAGCCACTGCCAGTAGTGCCAGTTCTGATTGCGGCGCGCGCGCGCGCGCCAATTTCCCCGCGGTGGTGGTCGTGCGGGTTGTGCCCATGCCCATAGTCGTCCTCGTCGTGCTTGCGGTGTTGAGTCGAGTGTCAGTGTTGAGAGCAGTTGCAGTTGAGGAGGATGCGACGAGATTGCCGATCTGGTCCACACGCGACGATACGACGTTCCGTCGTGTGACGCCAATCGAAAACCGACGGGATCATCGTCGCTAACGTTGAGGAGGGAATTTGGGAGGAAGGATCTTGCGGGACGGAGACACGCCAGAGCTAAGATGAGATAACAGATGCAGAATGAGACGCAGCAGCAGCGGTAACCTATTCAGTTACGCGGTCCTCACCTTCACCCTCACTCGCCTCAAGGGTAAGTTCATTTGCCATGGAACGCGCGTGTCGCGTCTTTTATTTTTATAGCACCATCGATTACTCGAGGGTGCTACCACCACCACCACTACCACCACCACCGCTGCCGCTGCCGCATATTGTGCCCCGCGTGTGTCTCGCGCTTCAAAGTCGAATGCTTAAGAGCTGTCAGGAAAAATGGGGCAGCTTCTATATAACGTCCGCACGCATACAACTTGGCGTGTGTAACTCGCCAAATGCATGTGTGATATTTTCTCGGATATATACTGGGCTTACATTTAATTTTATTTAATTAAGTCCAATTGAATCCAGATTAAATTGTATAGAATGTGACGCGAGGTAAAAGTAATCTTTCAATTAAAAAAAAAAAAAATAGAGTAAAACTAGCAATTTATGTAGTAAATTATAATTTCATTTGTATAATTAGCAAAATATTCAGAGATTTAGAAAAAAAGGAGAGTAGCGTAAGAAATATGTATAATATAATTAATAAGTAAATAATCTTGTTAGGAAACTGCTAATTTTTGCTGCTTACGTTTTATTTCTTTTTTCTCTCTTTTGATGATAACAAGTGTGGTTTAATATTTGTAGTACATGCGGAAGGTGGAGTTGCTTGTAAAGATCAACATGGACACTCTTATGAAAGCGGCTATCATTATATTCCTGGACCTGAACCATGTACCTTCTGTGTTTGTGATAATGGCAATCCAAAATGGTGTAAAGCATTCATTTGTAAATTTCTCGAGGTACGTATATAATATCAACAGTCCAATAATTAAATAAACCTATTAGAATATGTAGTAATTATTATTCCAGCTTCAGTTTAACCTTTAAGTAGGTAATTGGGATGTTTAGAACATCCCAAATAGATTTTATTTATATTATTATAAGATAGAGGATTGTAAAAATAATTAATTTTAAGAATTCTGGATAATTATATTTATTTTCCTTTTCCAGAACAATGTTTTACGTAGAGTACAATAATTATCTACCTACTTAAAAGTTAACAGGCTGACTGTTTCAAGACTGATAGTAATTGGCATGTAGCTTGTAGAATTGAGTAAACTTTGGGGTAAACTTTAGATTAGCCACTTCTTCTCTGAACTCTGAAACTTGGTTCGTATTTTTCATCGCTGAATACGAATCTGAAAGAATTTTTTATTAATCAAACATTCAGGTCGCCATCTTGAAAAGTATATAAAAAAAAGTAGGAAACAATGCTTATACCGGTCAAAGCTGGATCTTAAATGTTTTAAATGATTCCATACAAATTCATGTACCACATTTGTAGTCTCTCGCGCGCCAAATTAGTTTTTCGAACTTAACTGAACTACTACAGTAATGCCACAAATTAAATTGGCATTCATTTTAATATTTTGACACTTAATTGGCTTAATTTTTAAGGAGATTTTAATGTACTATGTAAAAAATCTGTAAATATTGCAAATAATATTACCTTGGCTGGAAAATATATGGAGAAAATAAGGTTTTAAAGAGATCAGAAAGGGGATAGCTAATCTAAAAGTTTACCGAATAACTACTCTCCAAAATTAAAAATGAATGAGTGACTTTGATGCCACTAAAAGTAAAAATCAGTGTATTACTGAAAAACAGTAAATATTCGCTGATGATTAAAAGTATAGCACTTAAGTTAGGAATAATACTACTTTTAAAAAGTAACGAAACTGCTTGTAACTGGTAGTAAGGTAAAGAAAAGTAGTTTAAAGATTTATATAATAGACTTACTTTTTGTATAATAGGAGAATTGCAAGTCTTTCCGGCGAGGTAACACTTGCTGCGAGTTTATTTGCCTGGACGACACATTGTCGTCAATATCTAACGACAAAGCTGACGAAGCGGAGACTAATGCGATAGATGGAAACGCAAATTATGACATAGGTCTACGATCGGTTGCCAGTTTTGTAACAGCAATATTTTCACTAAGTTTGTTATTTTTTCTGATACATCGTCTACGCCAACGTAAGATACAAGGTAATATGATGCTTCCATCATTACATAGGCTATTTTAAATCTATGACGACAGATTTTTAGAAATTCCTGTAAGAAATAATGATGCTTGTATCACTATACAATTAGAATACAAATACACACAATACGATTCATAATTTCTGAAACAAAACTCGTATAAATAAAGAATATATATAAATATTTTGAACATTTGATATTTAAAAAAGAATTCTTTACGATTAATACTCTCCTCTGGGAGATTTTCAATTTTTAATGAGGCCTTTTATTTCCCTCTTTGATTGATCACAGATTATCGTGGTTTGAATTTAGAGTAGATAATATTTTACCTACTCAACTCATCTGACTTGTAGTTTTCCCGATAGGCGGTATTCATTAATTCAAAGTTGGACCTTATATTTAGGATAAGGTGACCAAATATGGCATGGCAGACAGTGCGCATTGATATATCATGTCAGACGTTCCGGGTACGATTCTAATAGGAAATATTTACAAAATATTGATATATATATCATGTATCTTCTAGAAAAAGCCGGCAATCTCCCGAGAGTATTCTTGCCCACAGAAATACCGCTTAAAAAATCCATCATTTGGAAGCGGTATTAAAACTGTAGGTCTCATATGCTTATAGCAATTGATTAATCAGTGTGTGTGCACCACGCGAGCATATGAGAGAGGTGTAACCACAGACTTCTATATATACTATCTACTATACTGCTAACTCTTTAGGACAAGCTTATGTGAAATGTTACGATGGTTCTGTGTCACAAATTAATCCGAAGGAATGTAATATGGCAGTGTCCCGCAATGTTCTGCATCAGATGTACATACACGTGCTCTTAATGCTGTACATAAATATAATCTTAATTTCATGAAAAATTGTGGTTTTTTTTTCGAAAGTTTAAGAAAAAAGTTAAAGATAATTGAATATTAGTAGACGTGTAGAAAAGATGTCTATTCAATTCTTTCTAGAATTGTAAAGGAATTAAAAAACCATTAACAACTCACATAGTTATTGTGCAAAATTTAATTTATTTATAAATTATATAATACAAATGTTTCAACTTTTTTGGGTCTTCAGTACAATAAAATATAAATAGTTTTAATACTGTTAAATTAGGTCAAAATATACCTGTCAAAATATGTATGTGTGTGATGTGTGCGCATGTACGTCACACGGTCACGCGGAATAGTTTTCGACGCATGCGTATAATGCTACGTCAAAATTGGGAGTTACTCTTTCAAACGAGTTAGCAGTCTAGTAGTATATATGTATAAGATGTCACAGAATAACCGCCAAATATTTTGTGCTGATAGAGCAAATTAAACTGAATCGAAAAGTCCTCTACTATTTTGTAATTTTCCCAATAGTTAACAAGATATTAATTACTAAAAATCACTGAATATTGGTTTTCAATAATTTTTTACTCAAGTACTATATCAACTTTGCAGAAAAACAGCAAATGGCAAAAACACTTGTTTGATTTCTTCTCATAGAGCTCTAAGAATTGTTTCCAAGTTTTTATCAACTTTTTAGTACTACATTTTCTTATTGGCAACTATTTTTATCAACATGAGAAAATAAATATTAAAGAATTCTGAAAAAATTCTGAGAACTCTAAGAGAAGAAAATAAATCATTTTTGTCACTTGCTGTTTTTCCCTAAAGTTCTATTCTATTGTGTTTGCGATGTTACGTGTCAACTGACACATCACTACATACTACTACATCAATAGCATATGTATACATAAATTTTTGCATAACAATAACGTTTTAATTAGACGTCTAAGTCCAGTTCTAAGAATTCCACGTTGTTTCTTTCTACAAACTACTAGTTCGTATACTACTATTTTGTAAGTATAGATCGAACAGCTTTTATATGAAGCAGATGTTGTCACGATTGATGCCTGTAGAGCGCCATGTTGAACTAAGAAATGATAAAGATCTCAATTTTGAAATTTTTTAAAAGTTCTCGGCACTTTACCTCACAGATACGTAAGGCGTACTTTAATCCTGGAAAAGAATTTTTGAACCTATAAAAAAGGGAAAAAGTTATACAAAAATTATATGTATTTAGTCGGTACAGACGGTACAACAAAAAATTACATCAAGTTACGAGATCACATTTATTTATTGAAATTGGGCTTTTCTATTGAGTGCATTTTATGAATAATATCTGGATTTTTAGATAAAAAAAAATCATAAAATCCTCCACATATTAGTTGAAAATTATATATGTATAATTGGATTTCACTTATTATTTTTATTTATTATTCCACATTTATTATTTTTATATTTAAGAGGGACAATTTATATTCGTATCCTTAATTTGGGACAAAATTTGGGACGCGTAAAGTAGGCTGAAGAGTTAAAATTTGTGTCCTTCCTAATTTGGAACGATTGAGATTTGGTCATTGAGATTTAAGACCATCTTAAGTATAGTCTTAAGATTTCATGAATCAATCAGAAAGCCGTTTTTCTTTATTAATGTCTTAATCCTCGAAAGGTGAATCGTTTTCGACGGACGAGGGAGACGAATGTCATTTTGATTCATAACAGAATTTCTATTGCAAACTAGTTTTGGGAAGGAATTATATATAAAAACGCATTTTGTGTGTGAACGACATATACTTTATCTCTTTTTAGTACATACTTTTTCTGTACACTTGATACATGAAATAAGTATATGTATGATTCTTACAAATAAATTTATTATCATTCTTGTACTGTATTTCATATTATTACCGTCGCAAATAATAACATCGTGATCGTTTTTCATTAACTGCATTCCGAGCTGTCTTATCGCTCATGAAAGTGATTCTGCATTCGTCGTACGAGGGTTAAAACATTACTCAAGATGGTCTTAAAATAAGAACCGACTACGAATACCGACCAGAGAGTTATATTAGCATTTTAAGACATTATTTAAGTCGTAAAATAAAAATCAATACCGTCCTATCTCTTTGATATTAGAGTTGTAGTTAATAAATCAAAGATTTGATATTCCAGAAATTTAAGCTGCTATAGTGGCTATTAAATATATATGACGATTAAATGAAGATGATTATAAAAGAAGAGTATTTAACAGCGATTGAAAATAAAAGCAGAACGTAATTGTAAAGGATTCTATATACTTTTAAATACTCGTAAAACTTATCTAATGTGTTCTTTATATAATTTTTCTTAAAACTTATACACTGCAGTGTGTAGTTAATAGCGTTTCATTGGCAGAATTAGTGCGTACTCAGTGCACTTTAAACCCGCTGTACACAAATCGATGTAAAGATGCATATTTAATAAAAATATACTTGTATATTTTTATGTAAGACACATCAAAATGTGTCTTGAGTGCGCATCAGTTTTGCTACTGAAAAACGGTATAAGTATGAAAGTTTTTTTCACAAATATGACAATGTAAAAACGTATATATGTTGTGTATTAGTTTGTGTGGCAGGTCGAGAAAACAGACAACTTGGAGAGGACCAAAGAAATTTAGGTAATATGGGATACTTGGAGAGAGGCGGATTACCTCACGGGGTTCCCATGGACGACATACCTTGTGGAACAGGTTACTCATTATGGAAACCACCTGGCAGTAATTACTTTCCGCGTGGTGAAGCACCTCCGCCTTATGAGGAAGCGATCGCGGCTGCGAGAGCGGAACAGGCATTATTATCAATTAATCCGCACGCGTTGTTGTCAATGAACTTCTCGGACAATTACATGCCAAATTCTAACAATCATGCGAGCGTGGCGGTTGTCACGGACACACAAAATGATTTGACCGCAAACACACAGGCGTCATCTAATGATAGCAACATACACACGCCCTTGATGTCTTCGTCAAATAGACTGCTGTCTAGTCCCAGCGCATATGCTGGTGGTTATCGACCAATAAGTCAAAGCAGCGCATCGTCCACCATTGGTCTGAATACGAGCACTTCCACCGCGAGTTTCACAATAGGAACAAACACGTACGAGAATCTACCGGTCTCGTCCATTGCTATGACGAGTTTTAACGATAGTCAACATTCCGCAGTGACAAGCACTAGTACGCAGCCACTACTACCGATATCGCATTCCACTATACCTAAGAATTATCGCCAGCACACAACGATGTTTCCGCGGCAGAGCGGCGGCGATGGCGATAGCGGCGGTGCGTTTACAATATCGGCGACTTTGTCGAATTCCGATGTATCCTCCCATCGTACGATTCCGCGAACATTGACGTGTGTCGCTAGCAGAGTAAAGGATGTTTTGACTGATTGCTCAGCGAGGGACTATCTCCGTTTGTCGCCGAGCAGCATTGCGACGCCTCAAAGCCTGTCACGTCCTATACAGCTGTCAGCAGCCGCAGTCACGGCTCCGGGCAATTACAAAAGTACCAAAAACTCGGACCCATTTTACACGGATGCTCCTGTAGCGTCCAGTTTAGCGCAATCGGAAACGTATACCGCAGATACGGCAAATGTATCCGAGAGGACTCGGGAATACACGGTATAAAAATATACAATTTATCGTCATATAAATTGTATTTACGTTACTAATTTATCATGTAATTTATTGTGTAAAGACATATACGTTACTAATTGTCATACTTTCCTTCTCTAACGCAGCCTTCGCTAAGCATAGCTAACGAAATCAATGTAAGTGGCAGCTTCGAGTCGGTGACGTGTACCTGCAGTATACAAGCGTTACCCACTCTGCACGATGACACGGACGATTATCGAAGCGAGTGCGAGAACTGTAAGAGCGCGACGGGTTCTCGTTACTACTTAGATAACGAAGATGAACTCGTTACATCACTTCACGAAACCATGACGTTGCACAGAAGACCGGACGAAGCAACATCAAGTGCTACACCACAGTATTATAGAACTTCACTTACACTGCCGACGAGTACACGCCAACGTACAAGGTAGACATCCTATCAATCTAATATTTTTAGAATCATTACAGCTATAAAAAAACTTCTTTTTACATTTATATTTTTGTCAAGCATAAAAATATACTCTATTCAACGAAAAATAAAGAATATTTTCAAAATACTCAAAATTGCACAATTTTCAGACCATTGAAATTTAACTTACTGTTGTGTAAAAAATTATCGCAGAGAAATAATTGAAATAACATTTTGAAGTTTGGGATTTGTATTTTAGCATGCGTTTAGCCATTTTTTGAAAACTATTTTCACAGTTTTGTATCTTAAAGATTATCGTTTTGTTTTTTTAAATTATACTCAACACTGTGCAGCTTGATAAAAAGATTTTTCTTTAAAAAAAAATTAAGACATTTACACAAAAAAGTACATAGTTTTCTCTACAAATTCCTTTTTTAAATTTTTTCTTACGACTTTTTTTAAACCGAACTAGGCAACTTTGAACTTGCATTTTATACAATCGAAACTTGGCTAAAAATCATCGCAGACAAAAAAAAAATTAAAAGAGCATTTTAATTTTTACTCGAAATTTATTTCTTTAACTTTATTTTTTGTTTTGAAAAATTTTTTGTCTGCAATAAGTTTTCACCGAGTTTCAGCGGTCTGAAAATTGCGCAATTTGGAGCGTTCCTTATTTTTTATAAGTAATGTATTTGTTGATGGTTTATCACAAATAAAAAATTTTAGTAGATGAATCTTTAAAGTGTCTTTATATCTAGGATTACCGGAGCTCGTGAAAATTGGTTCAATACCATGCCAGAAAGTTCTAGCGGTTCTTCGGACGAAAATTAAGTATTTCGAAAAAAAAAATAGAGGAAAATGTTCAAGTGCGCAAACAAAATTATACATGCACACACGAAATATACACAAACACGTACAGTATGTATATAACTATTTAAAAAAGTTGTACCTATACAGAGTGTCCTAGAATTATCAGTTGGTTGGTTAATTGTTTTTGCGCTATGTTTTAGTTCAAGATCAAAATAGCCAGACTTGTTATATTTAACATAATGTAAGGATAGTTTTGTTTAAAAAATTTTTTTATTTGTTTTGCTGATTTTATAATGAGTCGGCAGTTTGTAGTTCTAGAAGTTGGCTACTGGCAACTTCACCGATTCATCGATTTCAATCAATCACGATTCACCGACTATCCTTTGAGACTGTATCAGACTACCGATTCTCCCGACTCTGACTGTCGATTCCAGTTGATCGATCACATTTGTCGATGCCATCGATGCCGATGATTGCCACCGATTGACTGAACTGTATAGAAGAATAAAATTAATAAAACGCGAGAGTATCGCAAATCTCAGACGAATTATGTCGAAATATAATACCTAGGCTGAAAATCGTGATACTGGCTAAAGTTCCACGTTTTAAAATAATCCGGCTGACAGATTCGTAGAACTGAAGTCTTTCTCGAACTTCACTTATTAATAATATTTTCGTATCGCGACGCCAATTTCTTTTTTGATGCCATCTTTCCCAACTGTTTTTTCTATGGATATTTACGAACTATCTTTTCTTATACAATCGTCAAACTATCACGTGATTAAATCTTGTATTTCTATTGGTTATGATTTTGAGTCGCTGACGATGCTAACTCTAAAAATAGACTCGAATCTAAACGCGAGTTGGCCGATCCAGACAGTCGGTGTCTCAGTATGATTGGTTTGCTGAGGATCAGCTTGCAGAGTCGATAGTCTGATAGACTTTAGACTCGCTTCCAACTCACCGATTACAAACTATCGACTCATTGTAGAATTAACATTTGATATGATGGCTTAAATCTAAGCCATCTATCTAATATTTAAAATTTTTAGCTTCTTTACTCTTTCCATACAATATTTAAATGCCTATAAGTTTTTGGGACATCCTCTATAGTGTACGTCGTAATGATTATCATCGTACATGATTATCATCATAATCATCACTATTATTGTCGTCATTATCATTAGATAGCGGAAGCGCGTGAGGATTTACTGCAGTAAGCAGAGCAAATCCTTGCCTGAGATACATTAAGGGGATTCTAAAGTGAAGCCCGATTCCGACAAGATCGCTATTTTACCGATAAAATACGACACATCGACATATCTTTATATATTACTACATCAATATCTCACGCACACATAAATTTTCGTAGAACAATAGTGTTTTAATTAGATGTCTAAGTCTAAGAATTCCGCGTTGTTTGTTCGTGTAAACTACTAGTCTGTGGACCACAATTCCATAAGTACAAATTGCAAAGCTTTTATCATCAAGCAAATGTTACGATATTAACAGCTTTGACGCCATATTGGACTAAGCAATGGTAAAGATTTCAATTTAAACAATTTTTTTCGTTCTTAACATAAACTTAAAATAATCCACCTTGCAGACACATATTAAGGCGTATATTTTAATCTTGGAAAAGAATTTTTAAATCTGTAAAAGAAGGAAAAAGTAATTATACAAAAATTAGTGCGTGTAGTCGATAATACTGATAACTTTAGAATCCCCTTGAGATGGATCAGTGAGAAATTTCGTAGTGAAATATCACGATCCTTCACATCAAATATGAACGACCATTATTACTGTCATAATCATCGTCGCATCTATCATAACAATAACTTTCCGAATTTATTTTATCTGCCAAATAAAAAATATACATGTCACGCGCACGCGCAAAGGGTTATACAGATTTTAATGATAGATCTTTATTGTGTAAAAAGTAGAATAAATTCATATCTGTATATGTATATGATATTAGAATAATTATAAAAATATAACGAGTCATGAAACTCTTTCTTTCATGAAATATCTAAAAAAAAAAAGTACGAGAATTTTATTACAGTCCTTGGTCATATTAGACGCACGAATAGATTCATCTTGAATAATCGAAAATGGTAGCTATTTTTATTTTTCATATCTAAAGTACTATTTTATTTGGACATTCTCAATAAAACACAATTTTATTAGTATTAAAATATTTATTTATTTTTGTAAAAATATATGTATGTTTTTTAAGTATCTTGTCAAATCAATAAAAAAAGAGCTTACGCGAATATTGATGCGCAATGTTGATCTATTAAAAGGACATTTAATTAACAAATTAAAAATAGCAAACGTTTCAAATTTTTGGTTCTCCTTAGTGCTATAATTCACATTATAACAATACTAATTAACGCACTTTTTAATTTTATCTTGTGAAACCACTATTCGAAGCTATTAGTTTTAATTACATGAGCGGCGACTCCAATATGTATTGGTGTATTTGTGGTATGGTTGGTACTGTGGTACAGTGTACTCCATACACTGAATGATTCTCAATGTATGAAATTCCATACACTGAATTTCATATCTGTATGATATTTGGTCGGGAAATTTAGAAATTAGAAATTGTAATTTAGAAATTACAAATATACAAAAAATGCCACTGCATTGCTCAAAGGATGTAGTGCAATTTTTACATGACAATCACGAGATCAGAGATTTTGTACCAGAATGCGTAAAATTTATTCACGTTCCTTTAACGATTCCTACATTAACTTGTTCGAATGAAAGATCATTTTCTTATTTAAGACATTTAAAAAATTATCTTCGATCGACAATGAGACAAAAACGTTTAAATCATATTGTGACATTGTACATTTATTGAGAAATGGTTGATAAATTAAATATGGAGGAGTTCATTAATAATTTTATTAAAAAAAATAAAATTAGAGCGACTACTTTTGTCATGTAGAAAAGATATGTGTGAGGAAATATCTGTATCTTCTTCGCCTCCTCTCCTCTCCCCCAAACTATCTTCGGGAACTCCATACACTGAAAAATTTTACTTCGCCGCCCCTGTAATTATTTATAATAGTAATGTCCTATATGTAATGTTTAAATTAAAGTTCTCTATACAAATAAGTAAAAGGAAATTTCTATAATAGAAATAAAAATATTTGCCCTTTTTTTAATGTTACCTCTATGAATTGCTAACAGGTTTATAGATAGTTTTTAGGCTCTGCGTACAATAGAGAAAATATTAGGAATAAGAATAAATATTAAGATTTTAACTTATCAAAAACCACTTATATGGTTTTTGATAGGTTGAAATCTTAATATTTATTTCTATTTCTAATATTTCTTCTATGTGCAGGATTTTATGCATTTGTAAGTATCAAGTAAGTTATAATAAATGTACCTACTTTATAGATAATTATTTTCTTTACATATTTTTGTCAATTACAATAATGATAGATGGATCATAAATCATAATATAATATAAGTTTAATTCTTGGAAGTCAATTAATTGTAAAAAAATATGCGTAATAATATAACCAAGGACTATATAATAAATTATGATCATATGTTTGATGATATATAAGTTGCCTATGGTTGTCTATACTGAATATTAAGGGACTGCAAATGAAAGGAACAGGGAACAGAATAAGATCTATTTTAATCTATTTGAAATCATGTATTGTGGAATACACAGTTTCTGATAGATTGAAATTCTTGAGGCCGGAGCATAGATCTTTGCATAACGCATAATGCATAAAGCATAAGAAATTAATTAATTAGAGTTTTATTTTACGGAAAAGAAGGAAATGAAAGACTTCATTCGATTTATTTTCTTACACATTATATAAGACTCTTATGTTTCCGTCCTTATTCTTTGTTCACTGTTCCCTATTTCTTGATTGTGCGCATTGTGCGTAGCTCCTAAATCTCGAAACGTAATAGGTGTAGTAAGCTTTAAGTCTTAAGGAATTAATCAATCACAGATTAGATCAATTTCTTAAAGCTTTAAGGTTTTCTACACCTATTGCGTTTCAAGCCTAAGCCCAAGATGACCGTTACTGAATCGTGAAATGTAAGTTGTAGATCAACATACAATGGCTGCGTTCAGCAGATTCAACAGTTGAGTGAGCGCTCGTTGCTATTAATGTATTCTTCTAAGATCTAAAATTCTGATTGGATTTAAAAAAATATAGTGAACGCTCATTCAATTGTTGAATCTGCTGAATGCAGCCAATGTTTTGGCATCACTATGGCTGTGTCCCAAAATTTACTAAAAATCTATAGTTTATGTTATATGTTATATTTAATATGGCTGTAAATTTTGGAACACAGATTACAATTTATGTATACCATTAGCATACGTATATAATTACGTCAAAACATTGGGTGCATTTAATATTACAATCGCTCACTAAGGGTGCGTTTCACTTGCCGCTCACATCGCTCGCAAATATTATTAGTCCTTGCTTAATATTTGATAAATTTCATTAGATCTAAAAAAAATGTAGACCAAACATGTGCAAAAGTTCACTGAACGTTTAGTGAGCGGTAATTGTACTGAATGCATCCATTACGTTGATTTATGACTACAACTTGCGTTCCTCGACTTAGTAATGGACATCTTGTGCTCAGGTCCTAAGGCTCCTGATTAGTCACCATTGACTATATTGGATCATGATATCATAAGCAAAAAGTGACACGTTAAAGTTTTTTGCCTTTTTTAAATAAAGAAAATTCGAATAAAATAAAATAATAGGATTGCTTTAAAGCAATCCTATTATAAAAATGAGCCGAAACTATTTTTATCCCCAGCTATCTTTAGTCTTTATCCCTCACCTCCTTCTTTACAGTTAGTAAATAATCGTAAAAGACACGTGAAGTGAAAATAGGTCTATTATGCACTTCACGTGCCTATACTGATTACGCCTATTTACTGATTGCTGAACGAGGAGGGGGGAGGAATAAGAATAGCCTAAGCCTATTTTTACAAGTGTTTCAAAGTGATCTCATTATTTTGTTTTATTTAAATTTGCTTTATTCATGAATGCAAGAAACTTACGTGTTATTTCTCATTTATGATGTCATGATCAAATATGGCCGCGGCAACTAATCAAGTAATTGCAGGAGCCTTAAGGATCCGCCGTGATTGAATTTTTATGAATGTGAGTTGAGACCCGACACTCCCGGGGATAATTGGAGTACATTATACCATTGTTACCGATCAGTTCTAATTGCGCGATATAAATATTCGAACGTTTATTCTATTATAATTTTATAATTTATAATTTTAATTTGTAGATTTGTAGATACTAGTATAAAACGCAGCAATATTGTATTTCTGTCAAACCGTTTTCTTATTTATATTTGCTATGATATTAGGTGGTAAACTTAATTCCTGCCGCTCGCTACTAGAGGATACCGACTCCAACAGGCGAGTTTCGACGTGAAGACGGATGAAGTTACATGTATTTTGTAGTTTAGACATTGAAAGTGATTCAGTCCTCACAAGTTAGATTTCTTGACACCAAAGAGATTTTCCAATCCATTGAAAATGAACCATGATAAGCTGTTTTTCCGACATGTGCTTCTTTATTACTTCAAGAAAACCGCAGCTGAAAACGCATCGCTTATTATCCGAAGTGTATGGTGATGAAACTCCATCGGAAAGAACATGTAGAGTTTGGATTGAAATAATGATTTTTACGTGAAAGATAAAAAACATCCAACAGCAAAAATTGCTCGATGAGAATTCAGCTCAAACACTTTTAGAGTTGTCAAAAACGTTAAATGTTATTCCAATGGCTGTCTTAAACGCTCAATGCCATGGGAAAAATTTTGGAGAAAAAACGGCAGGAATTAAGTTTATTACTTAATATTTTTTGGCTATAATATTATCTGATAGGATAAGTGTTAAGATGAAAAAATATTTCTTTATTCAATTTTGTATACAATTTTATTAAAGCTTTGATTAAAAGGATCGATTTTAATCGAAAATCGGAAAGATTGATGGACAAGTGATTACCGGTTTTTCATCAAATTTTTGATATGGAAAAACTTACTTCGCATTAATCGGAATATGGATAGGAGTCAAAGAAGCGATTTAAGCTTTATTGTATCGTGTAGATATATGTAAAAAAAAAGAATATAATTCGGCTGCATTTGTAAGGTTGTGTTCAAGTCGGAAAGTAATAAAGAAGGGAAGTGCCAAAGTGTTCATGTTAGATGAATAAACGGAAGTGAAATTGTGATATTTTAATTATGAATTGTCTATAATTCAACTAGAAAGAAAGATGTATAAATATGAGAGAGAGAGAGAGAGAGAGAGAGAGAGAGAGAGAGTGAATGAGCGAGCGAACGAGCGAGAGAGAGAGAGAGAGAGAGAGAGCAGAAGCTGTTTTATTTTAGTATTTTATCAGCATTTTCTTTTTTTAATTAAGAGATGGATGGAGAAATGAACATGAATTTATTTCAGTATCGCAGTATTTATGTAGTCTCGATGATTCACACAATATGACGACCGAACCATAATACTTCGTGATTATAACATTGAACTCCTTTGAGCTTCTTGAAACCTCTTGTAACTTATCTTATTCATGATACTGTGAAATACAAATGATTAGCAAATAAATCTTTTCTTCTGAATATTGCCTATGGTACTGTCTGTACATTTCCCATTCTCATATTTGTTTCTGTCTCACGCTATGATGTATGTGTAATATGTCAAATACTTAATTACGATTTATTTGAATATTTAATTCTTTGTTCCATCTTCTGATAAACTATGTGATAAACCTACTGGATAAACAAAAGAATAAAAGAGTGAGAATATAAAAGAGTAAGATCATAATTACTCATAATCTAAATTGAAAATTGATGTTGAGCGCGAGTCCGATCATCAACTATGAATATAAAGATAATATACATATATTTTATGTATATACTACAAAAAAATAACATTGAAACAAGCGCTGGTGCTAATTTCGGCCTGTGATGGGCCATGATTGATATCTTAATACTCTCAATTTGAAGTAGAATTTCAAATAAGCAAAAATGGATCAATCAGTAGTGGTTCCTCCATCACCCCTTTTTCTATGCTTCCCGTACAGCGCAGACCTTCAAGCGACGTTCTAAAGACGATCAGAGAATATCTTACATCTTCAAGAACCCTTAATAAAATAATAATATGCTGTGCGGGCTTCATTTTTTATTTCTTTATTAATTATTATTTTTGGTATATTTATTTTATTCAATTTATATATATATATTTTATTCATTTTTTAAAAAATTTAATAAAATATAAAGTCACACATATGTGAAATACAATTTAATTACTCACATATTCACATTAATTTTATAAAATTACACAAACAGTCAAAATATATAAAGATCGAATAAATATACTAAATGCAGATTGTTCACTTTTTACGGATATAATTTCGTTAATTTTAATAAACGAAATTAAAAATTCAAACAATTTTTAATTTTTAGTAAATTTTGTCTTATAATATCTTATAAAATTACGAAGTTATGTTTCTTTATGCAAATTTTTAGCCTGTTTTTAACAAACATAATTACTAGTATGTATCAATAAAGTATCTATAATTACTAGCAATTATAGAGACTTTTAATAAAGTCAATCTTTTCTAAACATATATTGTCAATTTAAGGTATAATTTAGCAAAAACGAGCTATAGAGGTCTTCCATCATCTCCGTCAATTTTATCGACGGTCCTCTTTTCTTTATAAGTATACTCATCCATAAAACAAACTAATAAATTTAGTATCCTATTTTTGCAGGTAAGTATAATATATCTTTAATTAATTTTTGTATTTTTATGTCTAATTATTTTATTGTCTAATTATTTTGCTAATGAAATTGTAATAACTTTTTTAATATTATTCTTTATTATTAGTATTAAAGTATGACATTCAAAACTTGAATGATTCAACTCGAACGATTTTTTTGTAGTTTTGAGTGTCATACTTTAAGATATTAAAACATATTTTTCCTTTAAATATAAAAAAAATATTAAAAAAAAAATAAAGTTGAAACTCTTCTAATTGTAAGTAAACTACATTTAATTTAAAATTGTAAAGAAAATTTAATTAAATGAATAAAAATAAATCAATCTGTAGAGGCCCTCCACCATCCCACCAATTTTTAACGGCGGTCCTCTTTTCTTTGTAAGTATACTCACCCGTAAAAGAACGAGTTACTAATAAATTTAGTCCGTTTTTGCAGGTAAGTATATTTTAAATTTATTTTTTATTTTTATATCTCTCTTTTTCTAATTATTTTATTATATTTCGCTAATCATATTGCATTATGCAAAATACAATAAAATAATTAGCAATTATATTGCATGGCTTTTTTAATATTATCTTTTATTGTAATCCTTTGTACATTTAATAATACAATAATAATTATTTACAATATAATGTATAATAAAAAATTCTGTTCGAAATATATAAGAATTATATTATAGGAGTACAATTAACAAAATTTAGTAATGCGGGATTATACGAAAATGTCGAAAATACATACGATAACAGAAATTTTTCTAAACCAATGTTTAATGAAATATTGATAAACGCAGAATGAAATACTAACAACAATTAGGTCGTATTTATTATTTTATATATCCGTAAATGTATAATATAAATTCTGTTTGTATCCATTACAAAATTGTTTTATAATTTTAAAAATGTTTGCGTTTATCTTTATTTAAAAAACGTATAACTTATTATTAATCTTTATTTCAATGTAAATGATCACAAAGAGAGTAATAAAGATTGAGATATAACTCTTAATACACACCTTAGTTTTGAGCAACATTACTATGAGGGCAGCCGTACGCAATTAATCATCAATTCGCGTTCGTAAATATCTAATTTTCGTAGATTAATGCGCGATACCTGTAGCGACCATTGGCACGTTCCCCATTGTTTTTCGCCGCGCGAGCCTTCCCCTCGCTTTTCGCCTGTTTAGATTACACCCAATTATTGCGAAATATGAAAAATATTCAACGGTTTATTCAATTATTTATATTTTATATGATTTTGACGAACGGGTATCGCTGTACATTTTGCGTTTTGCTTTGTGGCATCTCGGGCACAATCCTGTATTACCTGCATGGTTCTTTTAAACGAATTAATAATTATTCGCGTGAAGTATTTTTGATATTCCAACATTATATTATATCTCAAATTTTCATCATTCTTTTTAATGATTCATACTTAAATAAAGGTTGATAAAATATCCTATAAATGTTCTTTATTTAAAGATACATGCGAATTTACTTAATATCGTGAAACAATTTGTGCTAAATACAGTTTTGGCTAAAAGTACTAAATATCTTGTTGATCATTATTTAATTTTTTAGTTAATAAATTGATTTGAGACACTACTATTACTGCAAATTATCCGTGTTTCAGAAATTCTTTAAACCTATGTATAACGTTGATCTCATGGCTCGATAAAATAACGTACGAATTATTTAAAATAAAAAATATAAAATAAGTTTCAAAAACTTATTTTATTTTAAAATTATAAGTAA
>NW_017304248.1:1329604-1330159 GCF_001594115.1 Trachymyrmex septentrionalis | reverse complement strand
AAAAAAGAGCAATCAAAATTGATATTGGGAATATAATATTGGGATGTTAAAAGAATTGCACGTGAGCAATTGTGTAAGAAAAATCACGCTAATAAGAATCTCTTTTTACTTCTTGCCTTTTGCACATTGTAATTGATACAAAAATATTTAAAATTAACGTCAATTATATTGTATTATTCCTCGGTATATCACAATATAATTACGATATCACAACTGATTAAACGACTCGCGCCACTAAAATTAGAAATAATTGTTTTATTAACCAAAGAACATTAAAAATGTAAAGAATATATTGTTTTACTTATTTGTGTGTAATATTCATTATTATTTCGACAGTTGGACAGTTGACGCGCGACCTTGAAAGGGGGGGGAGGAATGGCATGGCGTGACACGGAGCGGCGCTTGTTTACGTGACGCGTAGTTCCCGCTATTCCCTTCCCGAGATTCGTAGAAACAGGTAGTCGTGTCGCGTGCGATTCTTTCACATTACTTTTTAAAATCTTATCGCGAAGTATGCCAAATATAATACGAAACGTTGTACTTTATGAATAATTA
>NW_017304248.1:1320265-1325874 GCF_001594115.1 Trachymyrmex septentrionalis | reverse complement strand
ACCTAAAGCAAAAATCAATCGTATTGGAGAATTTTACATCATTTGCAAAGTTGCTTTTTCTGCTAAACGCAGCTATTAACGCATTCGCGGTGTTAGTACTCATTTGTAAAGTAATGGTAGGAATGCACGGGAAATATACGCGAATAGGCATGAATAAATTAAAATACGGGTAGGTAGGACGATAAATGTGGATAGGTAGGAACTATATAGATAGGGACAATGATTATGGATAGGTAGGGATAAACAATGATTTTAAATTAAAAAATTAAATTGTTACAAATTAAAAACATTTAAATAAATTTCGTGGTCGGTTAATTAATAAATTATACTTTTTTACCTTTTAGTTGACAAGTGGCATAAATCCAAAATTACGAAAAATACTATAAAAATAGAAAGTATTAAGAATGTTTGTTTTATTTATCAATTTAATTTACTTTTATTTTGTTGTTATATTCATAAAAAATAAAAATCAATCATTTTACATCATAAATAAAATGAGTAAAAGGAGTTGGACTTAAGTCATTATTTCTACGGTCACTTTATTTATGTGTAAAATTGATTTTTTTTTAATAAACAAAAACAAAATAAAAGTAAATTAAATTGATAATAGATAATACAAATATTCTTTTTACTTTTATAATAAATGGATTTTTTCTAATTTTAGACTTATGTCACTTGCCTATTAAGAGACTCATTTATTGGAATGTATATATATTTAATATCTATTCAATATAGACAGCATTTATCGTAGTAAATCTTTGCTTCATTTGTGTAAATTATACGGAATCGACAAAACATATGATAACAAAAATTGTTTATTAATTTAATCAGTTTGATAAATATTTAGTTATGAAATTTTTTTTAGTTTGGATTTTATTTTGAATATCAAAAAGTCATTAATAATATTAAGTAAATAATAATTCTAATTAAAAATTTAACAGAATAGTTGTCAATTTTTTTCGTATTTAGTATACAAATTTATTAAATCGGTAAAGATTAAAACTTTGATTGAAGCAATGGTTAAACATTAACTTCTTGTTCGCGAAATTTTTGACGTTACATTTTTAAGTATGTCTTCAATGATTAGTTCTTTATGTGCAAGGATCTCATCGCTGTCAGATAAATGCCAGTGAATGCTTGATTTGTACCGCGATAAGAAGTCGAAACTATTTTTATTATAGAGAGTTATTCTTCGTCGCTTTTCATGAAGTCCATTTGCAAAGTCTAGATGCCCCCTTCGAGATTCTTATTACAGGATCAAAATTAGTCCATTTTCTGAGCAGTTTTTGAAAGTAATAATTTTTACATTGAGTTAATGGTAATTATTATATATTTTAAAGTCACATTGTAAAATTAATTTAATTGTATATTTTGAGATAATTTTCGTTGCTTTCTTAGTTTAATAAATGTTCTCCCATTAGTAATAATGCTCGTAACAGTCTTATTCTAACTTGTCTGGTCATGAGACTTTAATTTATATGATATTTATATGGATATTTATTTAAATTCATATTATAAAATAAATAAATTCAAGTTTTGTATAAATAATTGGCTTGTTTTTTAATGATTATTTTAACAAAAACATGGTTACGAATATATATATTTAATTCTCTAACTGTTGATTGTTTTAAAAATCTTTTTTAGGTATTGGACATCCCGCCGTTCTAGGATATTATTAATTATTTTATAATATACTTTTCTATAATAAAATACATGCGCGCGCATAAATCATGAGATTATTATATTCAATAAATTTTGATTTTTGTTGTTTTAGATAATTTTACCATGCAAAATGCTTTAAATTCCTTTGATAATGTTGTCAAAAATACATGAATTTAATTAAAAATGTGTGGATACAAAAAATTCGAGATGAGTCAAATGAATACTCTCATATTAGCGGGATATTAATAATTAAAATTTGTGAAAAAAAATGCAGAAAAATATAGGAAATTATTAGTATTATGTAATAAGTTTTTTAGTGTAAAATAGTTCTTTAAAGTCCCACTATTATCGAGTTCGGCTCGTCTCGAACAGTTGGTACCCGAGAAACTCTTGTACCCGTACATAAAAAATTACAATAACGCATGTGTTTTATTATATTATTAAATGTATTTCTTCGTAACCACTATTCCACAAGAAAATTACTTTATCTATTCTTTTTTTAATAAAAAATGATTTTTAGTAATGACATTTTTATGAATTCTAATGGAATTTAGTAGAACATATTTTCTCACGGTATGTGACTTTTAATATTATATTAAAGATGCGATAAAAATTGTAGTTGATATTCTGTCAAAATTATTACTATAAGCGGTCTAGAAAAATTGAGATTCACACCTTCCTGTAATAAGACCATTGATTTGATAAATCGTGAGCTTTTATTTGCGGATGGATTTTATGAACTTGACGTAGAATCAGAATACGTTAAGTTCGCTCTCTACTATAAAGATTGTTCTTTGTATTGGATAATAATCAACGTACCATTAGGCAGAGAGATTTTGATGTGGTCAAATTGTTGGGTCAATTGAATGATTAATATTTGTGTCCATCAATATAGATTAACTTTAATCTCGGTTCAATTTACTCTTCGTCTTTTTCTAATTCTAATGTAAAGAGTGAACCGAGATTAAAGTTAATCTACGTTGGTGGAAATGGGTATAAGAGATAAATATATTAATGACTTTTTTATTCACCTTATTGCTCGCTTTAGATGAAATTTAATAAATTCTATAGTTGCAAGTTAATAATTAAAATTAAATATGATCTAATTATTGTTAATATTTCATTGCGTTTATTAATATTTTGGTAATCATTGGTTTAATAAAATTTATGTTATCGTATTTTTGACGTGTTTTAAAGTACGTAAACTACATATTCACAATCAGGAAAAGCACTTTAAAACGTTTTTAAAATGTTTTGTATCCTGATTCTGATAAACGTGCTGATTGAATATTATCAAAATTTAGATCAAAACCCTATTTTACAGTACGTACGTAAATAAATGATGACCGTCGATTATAATTGATGGAGGGCCTCTACAGATTGACCCGTTTTTGCTTCTTTGAAATTCTACTCCAAGTTGAGAGTATATAACTAGTTTTTATGGGAATTAAAAATGGGAAAATATGCGTTAAAAAAACATTATTATTTTTTATATAGCTAAGTACTGCATAACTGCGTATAAGACATAAAGTTAGCAAAGTTAATGTGTTTGATTAATATTTATAATTTTAAGTTTCAGTTTCAGTAGTTTCCATTTTTAAAAGAGAAAATAAAAAGAAAATAGAGCACAACATTTTCCAGGAATTAATTTTACTTATTTTATTTATTAAAATTAAAAATAAAGCTTTATTCTTTACTTATTAATTATCACTTTAATTTTATATAATATATTAATTATTATTTTACTTATTTTTGTGTTTTTAAATTTATTTGGTTATGCAATGTGTAATATAATGAATTTGAATTTACTTTTTGCTATAATATAAATTAATTTTCTACAAATTTTTAATTATTATATCTATAGATGCATATGCATCAATTTATTAAAAATATATGGATAATATTGTATGTATAGTATTCCATACATCCATTACCTTAAAATAGATCGATTTTCTGATCAAATTTAATATTGTCGATGTTTTTTTGCGTACTTCACGCATAACACGTATTGCATAAGAAAGTGTACCAATCAATGTCCTTTGTTTCCTTCTTTTCCGTGATATAAAGAATTCTGATTGTTTGGCTTTCTTATGTCTTATATGTTATGTGTTATGCAAAAGTCTGTGCTCTCCGCTTAAGCTTTGTAAGATTTTCTTGAATTCGAGTGGATGTATGTACGTCCGGGTGGGTGTCGGAGATGGAAAGATACCATCTCGAATTATAAATCCTAATTGCTGCGTAAATTAAACTTTTAATAAAGCTCCTAAACAGTGAAAAAAACGACTGTGTCTGTATTACAGTCATATTTGAATGTATAAATACAGGATAAAAGCGTACAGATTATCCATATGGAGGGAGAGTCGGCTCGCTTCTATCCTAGCTGCATTCGCTTTTTTGCTCACAGCGCTTGTAAGCATAAATTATTCTTGTTTAATATTTAATAATCAACCAGGATAAAACGACGCTTAAAGCGTTGTATATAATATAAACATGAACCACATTTACTTTTGACGATACGATTTTATCGACAGTGTCAGAAGTGGATGTAGTTACGTAGTTCCTTAACTATCCCAAACCGAAAATGGCGATAATGCACGGGTGATTTCGACAGTAACAGGAAGGAGAGGGAGAGAGAGGGAGAGAGAGAGAGAGAGAGAGAGAGAGAGAGAAGTAAGGGTTTGAGGAAAGGAGCAAGAGAATGAGAAAAGGACTAAAAATGGCGGATGCAAATATTCGTATTATAGTGCCTTATTAAAACCTGTAATCGCGCACTGCCGCCCTCTGAAGAAGTGGATTTTAACTACACAATAATATCCCATTATCCTTTTTACTGCTCCTTTAGATGCTCCTGGGAATAGATAGTTGAAATCGCTAAAATAACTAAAATCTATTAAATTAATAAAGATTTCAACGATTCCAGCGATTTATTTCCATCAGGAGCATCACTGCAATAAGGCGGTTGTTGTTGTGTAGTTAACATTCACTTCTTCAGAGGACGGTAGTGTGCGGCAGCATTTTGTGGTTACAGATTTAGGGCCGTCATATCCTCTCTCAGGTTTCTTTCTGGTTTTGTGTTTTCGTCATGTAAGATAAATGGTTAGAAATTTTTTTTGTGAAGATTTTTATTTTTAATTAATATTTTAATATCTTGCTTATTAATGTGATATTATCACAAGTAATTATTCAATAGATCTTACTTTCGATTTTGATAAATTTTGGTTCATTCAGCATGTTTTTAAATATTAATTGAGATAGACAGTTTGTTACTACTGATTACGTATTTCAGGTAAATGGGAATACTATTAATGACAATACTATTAACCATGTCATTATTGATGGATGGGATTGCACATAGTGTAGCAAAAACAGTTATAAATATAAACATTTTGAAACAGATAGAAGATGACCTTGATATAGATGAGAAGATTTCTATATTATTCATGATACTCGATTATGCAAATGGATTTAATAATATTTTTGAACTTTTTAAATTAAAGATAAAAAATGTGTACATAATTGTAGACTATGTAAAAAATAATCCGGAAAATTGGGAAGAAAAAGTCTTAGAAGCATTATGTATTTTGAATAATCGACAAGTACTAAAGAAGTTAGGAATATCATTCAGTGTTTTAGATTTACAGTATGTTCCAAAGCTCACATCATATTCAAAAAGTATAAATGTAATTGCTAAGTGTTTATATAAATTATGTGAATCTTTAAATGAAAGTGAACAAAAATTATTATTGAACTATGTTAAATCTGAAATCCATAATTATGATCCATTGTTGGACAATGTAGATTATCTTGAATTACATATGCTTTATTGGATACAAATCGGATATATAACAATTTCAAAAGGTATGTTTACTTCAATATATATAATCTTCGAAAAGAGTGTATTTATACAAATAAAAAGTAATAATATTAAAAAAAATGTTTTATTTGCA
>NW_017304248.1:1311617-1320165 GCF_001594115.1 Trachymyrmex septentrionalis | reverse complement strand
ATATATATATATATATATATATATATGTATATGTAGTATATATATGTAGTATATCGATCAAGTAATTAAATAAAATTCTGTTTTTCCAAAATGCATAAATGCAAAATTTGTAAAAATTAAAATATTTGATGCAAAAAACTCGATATTTCGTCCAATGAAAACATGCAGTATATTTACTTATATAGAGAAAATCGGAAAATAGATAACATTTTGTAAATTAACCTCGAATGAGTATTTCATTATTCTAGTTTATACTGATTGTTTATCACTTGTATCAGTTAGCAACTTTATTTAATTATCATATAATTTTATCGATGTCTGCAAATGTATTCATAATATATGTATTTAATTAATCATCTTAATGCATCATCTTGTGTAGTATACTGTTCTTTATATATAAGCACCATCAAAATTTAGATAATTTAAAAAATTGTTGGTATATGTATTAAACAATTGGTGTAAATTAAGATCATTAGATATTCTCATGCTTGTATGTTAAATTATATGAAGTTAAACTTGAAATGAAGGTTCAAAAGATATGTTAAGCTTTGAAAAAGATATAGTTTTTGTTTTAACTTTAAACTTGTATAGTATGCAAGCACGAATAACTGAGATTGGAGTACTTATTTTTACAGTTTACTTTTCATAATGTTATAGCAATTCCTTTCCAATTTTTGGTATATAAACAGACTTTACAATACATCTTGTTTTCAATGTTATTGACATTGTACGCCAAAATCTATGAAATCTTTCGTGTCTAAGTAAATGAAATTCCTAAAGTGAATCTGTTTTATCAGTTTTTCCAAACAAGTCTTTTTCTAACTGCCTTTACAGATTAAAAAATCTTTCTCCATAATTGAAGTATAAACAATAATGTAGTCTAAACCGGTCGACTTTATGCCAAAAATGAAAAAAGGTTGGAAAATTATAGTTTTATTACTGACTTTTAACGTCGACTTTTACGTTCGTAATAATGTTTGCTTTATATACGAGTTTTACACTTTGTATGTATAAAACAATCTTGGTTTGGACTAAAGATTACCTGAACAATCAATGTTGAATACTTAGAATTAGATTTAGATACTTAATACGAAAGATTAGTTAGTTAAAAAATTTGTACGTATGTGTGAGTGCGATATGGATGTAGTAGTATATAAAAATATATTGTGTCGCATTTTATCGGTAAATCAGCAATCTTATCAGAGTTCAAGCAAATGACAGAATTTTTTTAGTTACTTAATACATATACACACATGTAGGTACATACTATGTTGTTTTTGTTTATGTATCTAATAAACTCGAAATATTTTTAAATTAAATAAGATTTTATATTATTCTATTTTAGATAAAATGCATAATATGAAAAAATTATTAAAACATTTGAAAAAATTTGAAGATGGGCACATAAAATTAATTTGTATGGAATTGGAGAAATTTGAGAATGGTCTACAGGTTGTTGATAATTGTCAAATTTTTGGAACAAAGAATGAAAATTATTTACAATCAACTTCTTCAGAAGAACCGTCTCTTATCAAAAGGCATCATTTCAGAAAAAAAATACAGTCAATTAACAGTGGATTATGCATTATCATAAATCAGATGTATTTTATGAAGGAGGTATTACTATTTTAATTAGTATATATATATATATATTTTTTTTTAATATATATATTTTATATTTTTATCTTTTTAGTATGAAACACGCTTTGGAACAAGTGCAGATTCTATTAATCTATCTGAAACATTTAAAACCTTTGGGTTTAAAGTCGAGATACTTCAAAATCTAAAAAAAAACGAAATGTTAGAGAAAATAAAAAACATTTCGAAAGACTATGGTATTAAGTATGATTGTTTATTTCTCTGTGTTCTAAGTCATGGATACAAAGGTGAATAATACATACAACAATAAAAATTTTTTTGAAGTATTTAAACTTTTTTTCGCTTTAAAATATTATATAATTATTATGAAAATATCTCAATAGAATAATCGATAAAATAATTGATAAAATCATATTATGCTGTATCTTTAAGGCTTTTGTTCATTATTATTATCTTAAATGATCAGAAGTGAAAAAAAACACAATAAGAATTCTTGCAGATTACCTTTAAATAGAAATATTTTTGATTAAACAACATTTGCAATTGTATAATAGAATAGATTTATAAAATTATATAATATATATTGAAAACTATTTATCTGTTTTGGAGAGAAAATTAAATTATATTTATTTCTGTATATTAATTTGAAATTGAATATTATTAATTTGAACACACAAATTTGAAAATTTGTTATGTGACTGTGAATATAAAATGAAGAACTCTGATTGATTTTCTTATACCTTATGCATTCTGCAGCATTAAGCAAAAGTCTGTGTTAGCTTATATTCCATGTAACACACTTTATCCAAGGGACGTCTTAGAACGTTTTAGTACATAGGAAAGAATGTTTTTAATATCGAGAAAAAAGTTTTCAGAATTGTCTTTTGAACGTCTCTTGAAATTATGTGCTAAATGGGATGATTATTTATTAATTAACAAAGAAAAAGGAGAATTTTCGATATATGTTATAAGTTGATTTTATTGATTATGTTTTTTATTGAAATATATTTCCATATATATTCCATAATATAGTTTGCAAGAATTTTTATTGTGTATTTTTAACATCACAGGCTGAAATAATAATGAGTGAACAGGAGTTTTAAAATATTTATTTATTTTTATTAATTAATTTATATTTAAGATTAATGATCAGAAAATGATGAGTTTATATCATAGGAGGCATAATTGCATCAGATGAGAAAGAAGTTTCTCTGGAAGCAATAGAACGGGCTCTTTGTTGTATGGAATTAAAAGATGTTATAAAAATTGTTATTATTCAAGCCTGTCAAGGAAAGACACGTGGTAAAAGAAAGCTATGCAAAAGTTAAAGATATAATAAAAATATTTTAGATAAATTTAATATAGCGAGTTACAAAAAATATAAAATATTTTAAAGATTTCAATGATTTTTTGTGTTTATTGATATCTTTTTTTATCATTTTGAAAGATGCACAATATGTTAAAAAATTGCTTAAACATACTATATAGTTTACATTTATCAGATATATGCACATTTATTTTTTTATATATTAAAAGTGCATTCTTTTTACAATACACATATTATAAAATATTTTATTAAAGAAGTATTATACAGCAGATTTTCCTTTTAGGAACTATAAGCAATTCCTTGACAACAGATGGTTTATATGATTCTTTTACACCCACAGAAGATATACGTCAATTTGCAAACTTTTTTATGTTTATGTCGACAATACAAGGTTTTCTATCAATACGTCATAAAGAACATGGTAAATAGTTGAACTGTATTTTATAAAGATCTATATTTTTCTTTCATTTAGTAGGATGTCCAGCAATTCTTAAATATTCTTGAATTTTGGAATTTAAATATTCTAAGAAATTCTCTGCAATTTCAGAACTGATTTGGAATTTTTGTCATTCTTTTCTTTAAAAAAAAATCGATAAAATAGCGATCTTGTTAGACGTTTTTTGGTCTTTACTTTAGGATCCTTAATATCATATTAATGGTATATAATTTTATATTTTTCCATTTTTTTCAGGGTCATGGTTTATACAAGAAGTTTGTAGAATTTTCAAAACTTATGGGAATCAGTTAAGTTTTTATGATTGTGTCAGAAAAATAATGAAATCTATTCGAGAAAAAAAAGGAACAATAGATGGGAATCAGATTGCACAATTAACAGAAATACGATTGGATCGTTTGGAATCAGACTTTCAATTAAAGCAAGTTATTTCTGCAGTTTAACTAGAAAGTAATCGTATATTATAAATATTATATCGTATAAAAATAGATATATTCAAATAAATAATTTATATATTAAAATTAGTTTTAAAAGTTAAGGCTTCTGAACTCATATTGAATCGTGACATCAGAAGCTAGAAACGATACGTTAATTTTTATTACATGCTATTTGTAAATAAAGCTATTTTGGATAAAATGAAATGATGAGATCATTTAAAACACTTGTAAAAATGAAGAATTCAATTCGCCAAACAGATCGCGACAGTAGAGACAGGTGTCGATATATTTTAAAAATCGATAGGGAGGAATTAGGAGATGAAAGAGAAATTGCAAGAATTTCGATGGAAGGATTAAGAAGAAAGGTAATCTTGAGGATTGAGTACTTGATAGAATTTCGAACCAGTATATAAGTACACCACGAGTATTGTGCCCTGTACTGTCCCTACGCACACAGTCAAATCTAATTTAAAATTCTTAGGATGGGCGAAAGCAAGTTTCTACTAAAACATGAGTAGATTCAGCAAGTTTTTCTACCTCCGCTTTATTTCCCACCGATTCCAATAATCATATACAATATTTCCAATAGAGGAGTCGCAGGGAATTGCTTTTATTATTGTTTGAACATTTATAAGATATAATACACGTTATAAATAAAATTATAAAGGGTATCTTGGATTTGCTATAGACAAAGATTAAAAGATAAGTTCGTCAAAAAGTCGGAAAGACTGCTAAGAAGTTGATGAAAGAAAGAGATAAGCGAACGAAAGAAATTGTAACTCCCTCTTGTGGAGGGAACGGGGGGGATAACGCGTGAATCGGACCGTAATCTAAAAGTACGCTAAGACGTGGGACTCTTACAATTGTGCGAATGACATATTTTTTAAGTTGATTACCATAGCTATAAAATGGAGAAATCCGAGAATTTCTCTGTTTTGCAGCTTTTGTCAAAAACGGATGAACGAATATCATTCTAAGTTTCAAGCAAATCTTTTTTTTTATATGTTTATTTAAATGCTCTCTACAAAATTTTATGAAAGATGCAAAAAATGATTTAATTTACAGGAATTGAAGTATATAAAGTTTGACCGCTTAGTCTTTATTTCTTAATTGTTTGTGTTTTTCATATAACGATCTTTATAAAATGATACTTTAATGTTATTTTAATTATATTTATAAATGGAATAATAGACTACTTTGAGCTTAATGTGATTACATTATCAAGGATAATTGTTGATTATATATTTATATATAGATTAGTATCTTAAACTTTATTTTCATGACAATAGAAAAAATAAATTATATATTTTACAATTTAATTTTTCAATCTTAAATATTCCTAAATATATTTATAGTTATTATATATTGCTCTGTTTCATTGAATTGATACAAGCATCAGTTATAATACGTATTATAAAGAAATACAGAAACTCAAAGATAGACATGAGACTGAAACCAGCAAATAGTCCAAGTAAACCGCCAAATGATGCTGCAAATATTAATAAATGTTATTATTTTCATATATAATCTTACCGCGAATTTTTATAGAAAGACACTTATTTAACATGATTTGAGTCAAAATGAAAGAATCTAACAGAAAATGATTGCGCTTTGCTTTTATCTCTTTTTGCGAAAGGGGATGCCGAAATGACGGAATTATCAACATTACAGGTGCATGAATATCTTTGAATTGACTAAATGCAATAAAAATTCTATTTCAAGATTGAAATAGACACAAAATTAGGAGGTATTTGACTTTGTATTAAAAATGAAAAAAAAGTTAAAAATTTGCACTTTTCAATTCGTTAAACTGTCACCTGACGTAGACGTTTTTTTAATATAAAAGCTTTCTACATAGCTTCTATGGTCACAAAATGACGTAATATCATTCATGATGACAGCTATAACGGGCTAAACGTAAATAAAGTTTTTAATTTTTTTTTTTTCGATTTTTTCGTGGAATTTAATGCTGCGGGTGTTTTTTTATGTGTACTTTAATTCTGTAAATATAATTTTGCTATCTGTAAATCCAATTCAAAAAATTATCAAATGGAATTCACAGTAAAGTAGGACAACTTTAGGATCCCCTTATTAGTCGCTTCTCTAGGATTCGCTTTTTTTCTGTCATTCTTTCATTTTGTATCAAAACGCATTATATGCGCGAGTATATTTCATCAAAATTCGTGGTGAGGTATTCTAAATTCTCACCAATATTTTATAAGATGTAAAAATTATATCTTACCAAAAACATTGCGCCAACTATAATTGACTGATCGTCGATATTGGAAAGCAACCAAATCGTTGAAAAATATATGTATTACACTATGATTGCTTATGCTGGTTGCGTTACTGTAAAATTATAACAAGGAGTTTTTGCAATAACGTAGATCCAAATATGGTGAAAGTCACGTTATCTTTTTCTTAATTAATTGTTAAGAAGAAAATAACGTGACTTTTAGCGTTCACTGTATCTGGATGAACGGTATTGCAAAAACTCCTTAATATCATTAATTATAATAATATTATGTAAAACATACAGAGATAATATATTTTAACTGTGGTCCGTTGTTTACTATGAGTATATGTAATGTAAACTATAGATTTTTAGACTTAAAATCTATAATTTAAATTTTACTACAGATTTTCGATATTCACAGCGAATAATGGATCGCAGCTTTTAATGTATACATATAACTATCAAGGGCATAATCAATCTCTAACATTCTAGATTTTACTATATGATACAATGTACGATTTCATATTCTTTAATTAGTCGATAATAATTATACACAGATAAAATGTATTCAATTGTGTCGTTATTTTATATTATTATATATTTTATATTATTCTAATATTAAATTTTTATATTCCATAATCATTTATTTTTCGAGAAGTAAGGATATATCCAAACTTGCCTAGCCGCATAAATAATATATGCATAAATAAATTTATTCAATCACATTTCTCTTACAAAGTCGCACGTAAAATGTGATTGGATAATTTTCTTTATGAATATGTTTATGCGGCAATTTGCAAGTTTGTGTAGATATACCCAATCACTCTAATAAAAGGTTTCAAGATTACATTCAAATGTATTGGACACATATAGGTATGAAATCTTTTCTTTATTTCACTTTGAAAAAAAGAAGCTAAGCAATATTTACAAGTCGACACTACGTATCTATCACGAAATCGTCGATAATATGCAGTTTATCCAAAAATAATTTTTGAGAAAGAAAAGACGACAGACCAATGAGTGAAAAAGGCATAACGAAATTACAAGAAATTACAATTAGAACAATTCTATTCCTACTTGAATCAAATTATCATTTTTACTTTCAACTGTACTTTTATATCTTTTTCTTAGACGTTAATTTAAGGAACTGCAAGGAATTGATAATGGAGTTAAAATTGATGTTGTTGAATAAATATTATTTTAAAATTAGCAAAAAGTATATTTGAAAAAAAATATATAATTTAATGCTTTATGCAATTAAATTATTTCTTTTACCCAGGGTTTTTTGAGAAACGGGCACCGTTATAATAAACAGTATTATCGAGAGTTCCGAAAGAGCTTTCAATGGGATAATAATACAGAAGGCAATCCGGTATGCATCCACAAGGTATTTTATTTACATCATCTAATGTTTTTGGAAGATTTTGTTGTTTTTGATTCATCTCTGGCCATGAATTATAAAATAATACTGTAAAAACATTAATAGAAATATTAAAGAAAAATTAAAGAAATACTTTATTATAGTGTTTTGGAAAGTCTTGGGAATAAGCTACAAGAATGTACAATAAAAAATGGGGGTTTCATTACAAATATTTAATTTAATTTGACTTACATATGACATTGCAAACTCCCAAAGTCAAACTCTTATCATCGTTAAATATGTTTTATTTAGCTCTACGCTTTAAACAATATAAGAATCTTTATTTTAGATCGCTTATATGAGAACACAATCAACATTAGAAATTTAAAATCCCTATTACGGTCGAAGTTAGACTTTCATTACTTTAAATAATTCAAATTTAAATTACTAATATATACTATGTATAATTGTACATATACCATATTGTAGTCTTTTCGAATTACGCGCTGAATTGTTTTTCCGAACTATAAACGCAATTAAAATTATTCTAATAATTAGGAATTAAATTGAGAAGCAATTTCAATAATTTGATGCTACAATCAAGCATCATATTATAAAGATGTTAATATGTTGAAAAACTGTTACTAGAGTTAATTGTTTCTTATGTATTTTTCGTTATAGTTAATCGTTTTTAAATATTTTAATATTTTTGAACTTTTTGTGGACTATGTATATACTTCGCGATTTAGACGATATTCACTCTAAAAGAAAAAACCGATTTTTTCAAGGGAGGGTTTTACTTCCTTAACGTGCGATTCAACACTTTGACATATATATGTCAAAATCAAGTTGATTGGAGATGGGTCCATTATTTTCAATATTTACATATTTTTATTATTTTTATTTTAGAAAATCCGAATTAAATTTAAATTTTTGAAGCATTACATTTATTTATTTGAATATCCATGTAGCATGAAGTCAAACATATGGAAATAATTATTTGAGTGCTTGTTCTAGAAGATATTTTTAAATAAAAAAATTTTATTGTTAATATAAAACGTTAATGTTTATTTTTTAAATAGCTAATGTATATTTGGGAGAGAGAGAGAGAGAGAGAGAGAGAGAGAGAGAGAGA
>NW_017304248.1:1310982-1311578 GCF_001594115.1 Trachymyrmex septentrionalis | reverse complement strand
AATAATTTAGTATTTATATATAAAAAAAATATAATGCTTACTTATAAAATATTTATGTATAAAGTTAAAAGCTCCAGAAGTTTAATTACTTATATATACACGAAAGAAAAATACAAAATCTAGAAAACATATTTAATGCATAAATTAACTTTAAAGAAAGACTCTAAGAATGGAAATTCAAATATTTCAATATTAAGGCTATTCGAACCGCGCTAGTCAATGCAAATTTATATATATATAAGACAACAAGTCATCGATTATTTAAACACGCGTTTCGACTCTTATAATTCTTACTCCCTCACGTTGCAATCTTTCTGCAACTCTTACATTCTCGCACGCGTTAAAGACATTTTATTAAATAATTATTATATTAGTATATTCGACAATTATATAGTAAATATAGGAGTGCAACAAGAGAAAGAGGGAGCACAAATAAAATGATATGTGTAGGTCTGCAATGGATGGGAGAGGACTGCATACTACAATGGGTGGGAGAAGACAATAGGTTGGAAAGAAAACGTAGGTAAGGAAAGAGACTGAAAGAACAAAACCCCCTTTCCCAGACCTCTCGCGACGCACTTGCCTCCTTTCTTACC
>NW_017304248.1:1303178-1310882 GCF_001594115.1 Trachymyrmex septentrionalis | reverse complement strand
TATATATATATATATATATATATACTCGTATATATATCGGACTTACACGTATACCACATATACATTTACGCATTAACACATAACGAATTAAAATCCTCATAACTATTGTACTAATGAATAAGTTTCCTAATCAATAAATCTTATTAAAATGAATAAATCTTCTTTTTAAAATAAATTTTCTCTTTTGTTCTTTCTTTTATTATTTGGTAAATAATAAAATAAAACGAAAAATAGAATCATCTTTAAAGGTTGATTTTATCCCTTTAGGGTGAATTCAGGTAATAATTTCAAAAAAATTATTTACTATATATCAGGATATCTTTTATGTATCATCATAGTTTCACAATTTTTTGAATTTTCGAGTTGATCTTTTCTTGTCATTTAAAATGGCAAATATGTTTGGGTACAGAATATCAAGTCTCTAATGCCTACTGTACATTGGATGCGATGGACTATGAGCGACAAGCGATATTCTATGAAAGCTCTGCTTTTTCTCACGTGCTGTAAAGCAGAGTTCTTATTGGATATTGCTCATCGCGTCCGGTATGCAGGAGGCATAAGTCGGATACAGAATATCAAGATTTAATCGTCCGATTAATCTAAAATGATATTTTAAACGTGATCTTTCGATTATTAACGTTAATCTTGTAATTATCATTTTTGCAATTTGGGACGTTCCCTTGTAAATATATATATTAACGACAAATTATGTTAAATTATTAATACGCTCGGCAACTATCTTCAAAATGCTAGACGTTCAATTGGGGACATTTTGAGAATTAGCAACCTATTATACTTATACAGGGTGTTTCTTGTAATTTGATCATTTAAAGCTGCGTATACTCCTAGCGAACGAACACCGAATACGAATGTTCGGACATTCGTGTTTGTGAGCAGTTTATTTTTTTTCTTGATTGCACCGAATATTAGCATTCGATCAGATTCGATGTTTGTTACATATAGCAATTAAACTTGTGCAACTTTTATGTAACAAATAACAACACAAAGTTTTGCATTCGATGTTCGTTCAGTGTTCGTTTGCTAGGTGTATACACGGCTTAACATATCTCCGTTGTTTTTGATGATATGAGAAAATATCACAGGAGATGTTATTTGATTCGAAGGGGCACATTTTATTATAAGCAAAAAATTTTTCTCAAGATCATATTTTTCGAAACTTCAAAGTCACCTCCATCTTTTTTAAATGGCTTATATGACTTTATGATTTTTTTAAGGAATTGTGTGATTTTCTTACACAATATGATTCCTCTAATTATTTTCAGAACAAAATAATAAGATGAATCAATTGGTGCAAAGAAAACACATAGTTGCCTTAAAAAAATATGTATGCAAAATGAATAATTTTTTAAATAAGCAATTGTGTATTTTTTTTCCATCAATTAATTCATTTCATTATTTTCTTCGTAAAGCTATTAAAGTACGATTATAAAAAAATTAATAATTTACGAATTATTTAACATTTTATTATGTCAATATATGCCAAAATAAGGTATAAAATATCTCGTAAATTAATGTTTTATATATTATTAACTTAATACTTCTATATTCAAAATAATTAGAGGAATCATATTGTGTAAAAAAAATCATCCAGCTTTATTTAAAAAAGTGGAGACCTTAAAGTCTCAAAAAAATATGATTTTGAGAAAAATTTTTTGCTCATTATAATATGTGCCCCTTCGAATCGAACAAAATCTTCTGTGGTATTTTCGCATATCATCAAAAACAATGAAGATATTTTTAATTATTAAGTTACTGAAAACACTCTGTATAAATGGATAGATCTCTAAATGATTAAATAAGACAAAACAAATTATAAACATTCGTAAGTTTAAAAAAATTTTTTTATATGAACAATGGTTTTTTAATTACTTATCTGTTTTTGTATTTATATAATCTGCTTACTTACTGTTTTGTGGAAAGTAATAAGGGATGCAACCGCATTTTGCTCTTATGATACTAGCTCGACATTCTGCAAGACAATTGTGATATGAGTATGCCGTGAAAGTTAAATTCCTCTCTTTGACATTTGCATATAGCACTTTGTCAGCCTCTTCGCTAAATATGCATTTTCGCGTAGAAATTTTCAAGTTCTTCACTTCGGATTTTGAATACATTTCCGCTGGATTGATGGTTACAAAATGTTGACTGTTTAATCGTACTAGTTGAATTTCATCATTAAAATCTGGATAATCAAATGAATAATGTATCATGACCTATAACAATGTAATAACATATTTACTTAGTAATTTCTAACGAAAAGAGTAAATATTCGGGTACATAAAATATAAAAAGTTACGTAATGAAATTTATTGTCCATGTTTTTTTAAGTTATAATGCATTATATGAGATATTTCCATTAACAAAAGAATACATGCGTTTTAAATGATTCGGAAGGTCTCATCAATCATCAAAATAGTTGGTTCATCCTTACTCAATTTTACTTGCTAAATTCGAAAATTATGTAGTTATAAAAATTGTCGGTCATTATTCGGATTAACGGACGCGACAATGACTTTGACATATGTTGTTAAAGTCTCTGAGTGCAAAAAGTTTTAGATGGCAGTCACTGTTTGTTTAAAAGTTATTAACAAATATAGTTTAAAAAATGTCTTAATTCTGCTATAAACTGACAGGCATATGACTTTCCACGCAGAGGGAGTTCCACCCCACGTCTTTCTGTCACAGAACGTACGATTTTACAAGCAAAGCGACTTCAACCTCCTCCTTGTTATAGGACGTACGACTTTCTATGCGAAACGTGGTCCACCTCCTCCCCTGTTTTAGAAGAAAATCGGTCGCCTTTTGGTTGAGAGGGGAGGTGTGATGGATTTATTTTACGTGGAAAGTCGTGCGCCCCTTGACAGGGGGAGAGATTGGGTGGACCTCTTTTTGCGCGAAACTTTGGAAAGTCGAACTCCTAGACAGGAATGGTATAGGGAAGTTGTTAATATTGTATATGGTAGAAATAAAACATTTTTAAAATTTTATTTGTTAATAACTTTTGAACAAACAGTGACTGCCACCTAAAACCTTTTGAAGGTCACTCAGTGTCATGACCTTGACAGCATATCAAGGTCAAGGTTCATCAGTGCGGTCCATCCATTAAAATTCGAATAATTACTATTATTTTTTTAATTGAATATAACCATAATCTTTTAATTACATAAAAAATTTGTTTTATGTAAAAAAATTTTGTTACATATAAAAAATATCTGTTTTCATTTAAAAAAAGATTGTGTTGGAAAACTATAAACTATTTTTTAAATTCTAATGGAAAGAAACGTCTTTAAATCAACGAAATCGAGTTGATGTCAATTCTATTATTATTTCTTAATGTGTGCCATAATGTATGCGTCAGAATAGCGATATGTAACTTTATCTCTAGAACTGAAATGTGAAAAATAAAAACTTTTGTATCTATAACTTTTGTGTATATGTACATACATAAAAATTGTCACTTTTCACATTTCCGCTTTAAAAAAAAAGTTACGTGTTACATGATCGCTACCTAGGCTAGTCGGTCTGTACCATGTCGATCTATCGATACATGGTGATCAGTCGCTCGCCAGTGTCACGAAAAACATGACGTTGCTGGCGTGGCGCTTGCAAGTTGCAAATTTGCCATGCTTCTGATGGCAGCATGGTATTTACACAAGGGCCCATATTAGCTCCTTATTTAAATTTTTATCAAGGAAGGAAAAAATAAGAATTGAGTATAATTAAAAATTGATTACCTTTACTCCATATGCTCCAATAGTTGTAGCGTAATAATCATTTGGTTCGGAATTTACTACTATGGTCATACCAGTCTCAAATCCGCAGGCGGCAGCTCTTCTCACACTTTAACGTTAAGAATTTTAATTAATTAAAAAATATGATGTAATACGATTATTTGTAGAATGCAGAGTCGGATTTTGATATTCATAAGCTTTTAATACTTTTTATTCCGATATAAGAAAAATAAAATCTTTGTTTTTATCACAAATTAAATGGTAAAATAATTTTTATCTCATAATTTTTTTTCCTTTGCTGTATAAAACATTTTTTTATTATTTTGTATTTCCTAATTTTTGTATAAACTGAAAGATCTTTTATAAAGCTTAAAAATTCTTTTTCCGCTCTGCAAAAATAGTGTTCATACTTCTTCAATGTCGTTGTATCTGGAAAAGTATAATAATTGAAACTGCAGCATAAGCCATCTAGTGATAAACTTCGTTTGAAATATTTGTCACATTGATCAATTGTACCTTTCCATTTACACATTGTCAATAAAGTACTGCAGTTTTGTGTTATCTGAAAAAACGTTGTTATTAGCTTTTCCGAAATTGTAATACTAAAATGCGAAACAGTTGAAATGCACGAATACATTATTTGACAATACAACATAGTTATTTATGCAACATTAAACAATTTTTTTATAAATGATTCATATAGGCTTCTTTTCGTAGATTTATGGATTTGTAATGAGAAATGCTCCAGCGTGTTAGATTTATAGAAAACGTTAAAAAGTAAAAAAACGCGTTTCTGTTATTTTTGCCTACGGGCAGTATTTAACATGCACCTTTCAACGCGATAATCTTTGTCTTTTTGTCGCTAAAAATGGTTTAAATGTCAGAGCCGAAACGTAAAAGCAAAATGTTACAAGATTTTACATAATTGACTTATTGACTATTGACGAGTAAATGTCTTATTAAAAAGATATTAATTTGCATACTTCTACAGCGCTTGCTATTTCGATAGCTTTCTTTTATTTTAATTTGTTGAAGTATCTGGAATCCTTTTTTACTGTATTATTTATTCAAGAATTTTGCCGACGTATTATATGCGCATAATAAATTGTTTTTGTACATACGTACCAAGTCCATTACTTTAAAAATGGTCAAATGGTTATCATCTATAATGTCTTGTAGACGTGTAAGGTTTCTTTGAACATCATTTCCGAATATTCCTGGGCTTAGTAATTCGTTCATTAGCCGCATTTCTTGAATTAAATATTCTTTCGAGACATTGGCTGGTGTTTTTCTATGAAAAATATAATGCAAATAAATATGTGGTAAAGAGGTAAAATAACTGTAATATGTAGAATTATGCAATATGAATATAAAGAAAAATTAATTATTTGCGAAGTTATTAAATATTATTGTATATGTACAAAATCATAAAAGGCTAAATACTTACAAATTTTCAACGAACTTTTTCGTCAAATTATAAGATATGCGATTAATATTGCACACAGTTATTGCGGGAAATGGATAATTCCAGATTCCATGATGCGTTGATTCAATGACTGTTAAAGTAGGATGAGTAGCGTAATAATTCCAAGCCATTCTTATTAAAACAATAGCACAACTTAATGACACGAATACCACTATCGCCCAAATAATTCTATAATAAATAATTGTTAATATATGTATAATATATATATATATTTTAATTGTTAGAATTGTAACAAACGATGATACACACACACACAGACACACACACAGTGTTAGTTAAGTATGTTGCCATATTCAACAGAGCGATTCTTTACATCTGGGGATGTATAGTATATACCTTATATAAATTTTGTTCAAAGTTTTCAGTCCGTTTTTAGCCTGAGCAAAGTTAGTTTGAGTGGTAAAAATGTTCATTCCACTCAATGAGTATGATTCCGTTTTTACGTCGCAAACAGGAATTTTTCCGTAAAAACAACGATTAAAACGAATTGCACATGAATATATTCGAGTGATAATAACGTATATGTTCTGAATATTTTTGAGTAAATACGTATTGTTTAAATTTAAAGTGTAAAAATGTATCTTTAGCTACGAGTATAAAATACTGGTTTAGCACTCACAATTACTCACATTGCACATTTTGAAATTTGAAATTTAATCCATATTCTTTATTATATCTCATTTTTAAAATTTTAGTATTTTCACACTTTTCATTTTTCGTTAATACTGAAGTTAGATTTAAATTTTGAAGATTTTTTATTAATTGATTATAGAACTAACATATTCTTTAAAAGTGCTGCAAGATAAAAGTTTTAATATATAATATATTTACGACGGAATAATTTTAAACGGCTACTAAATTTTTAATTTAATGTCCATTTAAAATTAAATTTTTAATTATAAAAAATGGGTATATATTATCTCTTTTTATAAAAAAATTGAGGTTGAAGAAAAACTAACCTAATAAATTGAAAGAAATTTATTAATTAACATATATAAGTATTCCCCTTGTATTAATAACCTTGTTGTTACCATGCGCTCGTAATCGAGTCTTATGCGATATCAATCAGAAGTTTTAAATCTCCTTTGTCGGACAGACTATTAAAAAACGCGTAAGCACATATGTTTGAAGAGAAAAAAGTTTTCTTCACATGTCTCTCGAAAATTTAATACATTCATATTTTTATCCGAAAGTATTACATTTTAAGAGTATTATCTTAAAATTAACTAAAAAAAGTTTAAAAAATGAAGAAGTTATGATTTTTTATATTACAGTTCACTTTTTTTATGTGTACGTCTTCAAGAATTTTTTAAACATATTGCTATTTGATTAGTAACGTTACCATTAATAAAACACATTTTATAAAATTTTATGTTTAAAATATATTCCCTATTTTGTTCAAACAGATAGTTTTAGAATGTCAGCATCAATTAGCCAATTTGATCGAGTGTGATAACCGTGAAACTTTACAAAGGTGTGACAACGAAGGATTAATATGCACTACTTTGATAAGTACTAAAAAGTATTGAAAATATAAAAAAGTTTCAGTCACATAACATCTTGATAAATTATCTATGTTTATATTTTATTTATCAATTTACATTTAAAATTACAACATATTAGAAAATTTACACATACCGCTCTGTTTTGGAACGTTGAGTTTGGCTGATGTATTTATAACCATGTAATCCAGTGTTATTGCAAAATTCGATGGCTTGCCTTTTCAAAATATTCCAACATTTAGCATTTGCGATTGATACTTTATGTCGAATTTGTATTCTACTTGATTTCATATTTAACTCGATTATAAACGAATTTTAATATTACAAATTGCAATTGTCAATTGTGCTGAGAATAATGTTACACGGGAGAACAAATGGAAAGATGTGTAACGTTTTCTTCTCGTGAGTACGTTAGCGTGTTAACTGCTGTACATCGGACAGAGTAAATAGCAAAAGCATATAGTGCAGCAACACATGCGATGTGACATAAAAAATTTATTCGACTTTTTATTGATTGCGCGTGATAATTTCAACTTTCCTAGTCGCGATTTTATCCATGTATAATTAATTATTAACCGATGAAAATGTTAAAGCACATCTAATGCATACATTACAGATTCTCGTGCCACTTGTCATTATTGCTCTTTTAAATTGGAATGCTTCGTTTACATTTCGTGATAATGAAACATTTGCCTGATGACCAATGAATATTAACGATAACGTAGTAAAACTCAGAGAAAGGATAAAAATGTGTATTGAGTGCAGTTAAATGCTATCATTAAAGTACATATAAATATATAATTTATATGAAATTAACTTTATATGAAATTAATTTTATATATTTTCTGTAGAAAAAACTGATTATTTCTTTTTTATCTAGAGCGATTCGGTTCAATCTTGTCACGTAATTATTTTCAATCTAGTAATAATTTAAAAATGTATTGTGGATCGAAGTCAATTTTTT
>NW_017304248.1:1293355-1302906 GCF_001594115.1 Trachymyrmex septentrionalis | reverse complement strand
ATGTATATATATATATACAATATGAAAGTTTTGTTTATATAATAACATTCTGTTTTTATTGAATAATATATTTTTATTGTTTATTTACCTTATTTGTTTTATTATTTATTAAAATTTAAAAGAATTACAAAAGTCTCAGTTTTTCGTATAAATACTTTAGTACTTATACAATAAACAAATTGACAGTATTTTATATATTTCCATTAGAATATTGAATGAAAATCTTGCTGTTTATTAAAATAATTTTTGGTCTATATTTTAAACCATAGTCCGTTTATATTATTTAAAAAGTTAGTGTAATGCATTCTTACATTATAATGCATAACTCATAAACGTGAAATAAATATCTAGTTATATAGAAAGTTTAGAAATAATGAACAAACATTATTTACAATTGTTTTACTCATATGTTTAAGATTATTTCTCTTATTCTTATGTATAGAAATTAAGAAGATTCTTTGCCTTCATAATGCAATATTACGTAACATTTTCACTACATATATAATTACTCAAAATAATCATTATCAAGAAATGTATTAGTGAGTCTTTATCGAATCTGGTTATCCAGAGTAATGACGTGTGCATAAGCAACGACGTTCCCGTGGTGTTTAGTACTTTATCTACCTCCTCGAAGTTATTAATGACTCTTGCTGAGTCAGGCGGCAAAACGAGACGCGGATTATGGCATGACAAGCGACACCTTCAAAATTTAATATCCACGCGAGCGAAGATAGTTGCTTCTGATCGATTACTTACGAACCTGCTACTTATAGGCTTTTTGTCGAGTGTATGTATGTTTAACTCGATATATTATTGAAAAATTTTATTTTTAATATCCCTCGCTAGTAACTAGTGAATCGAGTGTCTTCACGATTATAACTTTATTAGAACGAATGTTAGACATAAATGACTGGATAATAAAAAAATTTGAAAATTGATTTAAAGAAGATTGAAATTTTACGAAGAAATAATCGCAGTCTGCATAGCAAAGGTTACATATCATGGTTTTTTTAGCTGAATCACAGTCTTGATAACTCAGGCGTGCTTTGTCGTGCTTGGCAATAAGGGTTACTCGTAGATCCCATGAACGGAAATTCATACTCAGATATCATCCACTTTTCAAAGCGTGCAGCATGGGTAGTTTACTGACTTCAACATAACATGAGGCAATTCGCTACTGTACTTACTTTGAATAATTCTCAAGTAATACACAACGTCTATAAAGTGTTAAAAAAGTGCTTATATATATATATATATATAAAAGCGCTTTGCAGGCGCTGTTGTGCTACTTGAGTTCAAGCATTAATTCTGCCTATATATTCACTTGGAATTAATTCCGAGCATTATTCATAGTCTGAGTGTTAGATGGAAATGATTCATAGCCCTTTAAGATATTGATTATTCTAACGTTTTCGTTAAACATAAACGCCCGCACGTAATTATTTCCAAGCGTTGTTGTATTTTCTTTCGTTTCCTTTGTCGCCAATCTTTCTTCGACGTAAAGAACATTTTCACACGGTAACATGGTAAACTCTGCCGTTGTATGGGTGTCCTTATTTCATCGCTATGTCCAAATGGTGCGTTGATATATGGAACGATGGATTGTACGTATGAAACTCGAACTTGACGATACATTTGTTAAAGATCGGCGTGCCTCCAATATTTAAGATATCAGCTATGTCAGATATTTCGTATGACAAAGCACAACGATTGTAAAAATTTAACGTTTGATGCAATCAAAGTTTCTTTCTATCAAGCGATCGGATATTTTTGATCGTCGTACCTCTAGTAAAAATTATGTCTTTTATGCTTCGCCTGCTCATTCAGAACAATTATCTCACGTTATCATTGTCATATGACTATTATTTTCGACTCCGTACATGCAATCTAACGGTGATTTTCTCTCCGTAAAAATTGAGCAATGTTGAGCAACATTGTAGCAATGTTACAACGTTATCACAATATTATTGAAATATTTCAAAATGTTTCTTGCTTCCTGCGCATCTATCGTTACAATGATTTATATTTTATAAAATAGCATCATACGTGCTTGTTTAAATTACCTAATTCCTTTTGTTTTTTGAAACTGTGGCGCCTTTGACGCTTTGGCGCTCTAACACTTTAGAAGCAAAAATGGTAAACGCGCTCTGATTTGTAATAAGTATAAATAATTTCTATAAATATACATTAATGATAAATATAAATAAGTATTTATAAGTGTATCTGAGAGATATAAAAGAAAAATTTATATATGTGTGTGTGCGTGTGTGCGTGCGTGTGTGTGTATGTGTGTGTGTGTGTGTTTGATATTACATCGTTGATTTATTGTAAAATATAAGCTTTTCATTTAATACAATATGTGAAGAGCGTTGGCCGTCCATGTATATACGCATCATTGTATGTACATGGGGATAATTCAAAATATAAAATAGGGCACGGGATTGCGGTAAGCATATGGTCAGCCCCGACCCAGTACAAGATCGAATAATGTGTGGATAACCCGTGTTCTCTGCCTATACGGTAACAACGAACAGGCCACCACGAACATGCGGTTAAAGAATGAATATTCAACAGTAAACACCGGTAACGCTTGTAAAGGGAAGCAGAAAGGGTTTAGTGCTGCTGAGCACTCGTTGGTCGATCCGATGCAACGGAGAACCGACGAGGTACCGTGACTTGTACGGACCTCACGCGCACCAGCTGAGAGGGATGTTGTTTACGATATTACATCTATAATACCAGTCAAGTGGCCAACGTCCGGTCACATCGCCGTAATCTCCTCTGCGCCAGGACCCTCGGCTCTTGCCCAGATACAGCACGTCGCACCGAAATTATAATAATGTTCGCTGTAGTCATGTGCACTACCGCCGCATTAATGCCTTTTCTCAAGCGTTTTACAAATCGAATATTATGCACGAAAACTTTTTGCGAGTCGTCACATACTGTATACATTTATCTAATTTCAAAGATTAAAATATCTCAGCCAAAAGATTTTTTAAGTTCCAAAATTTCAAAAAAGTTTTTTTCTAATTTTTATAATTCTTGATAAAAAATATTGTATTTCTGTGGTTGCGCATATAGTGAATACAATGTTCACTTCCACACAACAATTTTATTTTTAATTGAATTTTATTTATTATGCATATATATATAAAGAGTGGATTATTTTAATTTATTCAGTCGATTTTCTCAAAATTTGTAAGTTTAAGATAAAAATATTTCAAAAGTTGTATGGTTTCAAAAGGAAAAGAAATTGGCACTTTAGCTGACTTTGGGAAGATCTTTAATGTTTACGTCGCCCCAAAAAGACATGTTTCTACTTGTACTAGCTATTGCGAAGAATATCACTAAGGCCTCGGTGGTCTAATGATGAGGACCCAAGTTCGATTCCCAACCGAAGTAATATTTTTTGCAATAAAATTATTTACAGATTTTAATATGATATTCAGCATCATTAAAATCTTCCTAAGATGCCTGAGAGCATCAAACTATTGAATTATTAATAAATTTAATTTGTGATATTACTATAATAGTTCAGTCGAGTTTGCGTTTCAAGACTTAAGAGTCTTTTTGGCGCACAGGACTACACATATGTAGTACATAAATACACATCGAATTATCTTAGCACTTAAGACAATTAAAGTTTCACTCCATCTCAACCGTTAAAGATTTCGTTTCTTATTTGTTATATAATCGTATTTACGGTCTTAAAAAAATTCCCCCCTTCAATATTGTTGTCTTTTAAAACATTTACTCGTAATTATAATATAAGAGAATACAGTTTAATTTTAATAATTGAATTATAACTCTTTTCATCATTTTGAGATGGAAATCCTAATACTAGAATATCAAGATCAGAATAGTTTTTGAATTATAAGCATTTAAAGTTACCGAATCATATTATTTAAAGTTCACGCATTCAGATTTGGTAGGCAAATGACAATGCAAAATGCCATACCTAAATGTGCGAACTTTAGATGATATGATTCGCAAACTTTAAATGCTCATAATTCAAAAACTTATATCGACATTCTAGTAGGATTTTCGTCTCAAAGTGATCTCAGAAATTTATCCTTAAGCGTTATTAAGATCTTTATCAGATGTACGTATACTCTGTATGTATATGTAATATGTATTTATACACATGCGCGCGCGTGCACACACACACACACACACAGAGTAAATATATCTTTAGATGTATTTTGCAGTCAATGTAGAATTTAGAAAAATAAAAAATAATTCCATAAAATCGTTGTTATGTAGCAATCGATATTATATGCACTAATTTTATATGTGTAATTAATACAATCATGTTATCAATGCCGACTATTTGCTATAAAAGTAGCTAGCCAAAGAACAAACATCGTCATGGAAGGGATTGTTTTGATTCTGGCTATTATAGAGAAGACATATATCACTGATTCATCCCCATTGCAATAGTTAGGGTAGTAGGATCCTGGGAGGGCTGAATAGACGTGTAGAATTTATTACCTTACTCGATATATATGATTATTTAAATCTTTTTCAGACTTTTTGTCACATTATTCAACATTATCGCTATTAAGCATTTAAAATTATTATTCAAGCAAATTTTCTTCTCTAGTTGATTCTTTTTGATGTACTTTATGTGTTTTCATTATTTTACATCGTATATATAGAATTCTATATTACGTATATTGAATAGCTGTCTGCCGAATTTGAAAATATTCATTTTTATTCTCTTAAATCAAAAAATATTTACATTTAATAATTATTTAATTAAACTAAACATGCAACTGTGTACGATATCATAAGATTTCATGCAAGTGAGATGCTTGTAGTAATATAAAATTATATTGATATTTAAAATTTTAATAGTAAAATCCTGTGCAAGGATCAAACTTGTCTAGACTTATAGTAGTTTGATATTTGTGTCATTTCTATAGACCCCGACAAATATCTTCATATAGATATACATTATTGATGTATTATAATATTTTTTTATGTATTGATTGTACAATACGATATATTATATGTATACATTATTACACACATAAAACTAACGATTTAAACTGAATAATGACAACGCTGCATATAACTGATCTTTCACGATTTTTTCCAATTGATTACAAGTTTGGAGGATTCTTATTTTATAGTTATTATCTGTGAATCTTTATATAATCTACCATTTTCATATTTGTATAAAAAAAGTATGTTTATATATTGAATTTTTTTAAGATAATTTACAAAAAATTATTTATAAATATTATTTGTTAGATTTTAAGAAAAATTAGATCTTACTCTATAAAAACTAATTATTATTTAATAGAAGTACGATTCAGGAATCCAATGGTACAATTTAACGACTCAAATCGTATTGAAAACTATTTTTTTTAAAATCTGATTTAAATAATTCAATGATCTTTATAAAAATATTTTGTTTTATTGCCAATGAACCCAAAGTTTGATGTAAGTACAGGAATATTCTGATCTCTTCAATGCTTTTGTTATAATTTTGTTTAAATGTTAAGTGATACGATATAGACGATTTTTCCCTACATTGTAAATTTTATGCAAACAATAGAAATCGCCCCCCTCCTCTCTCTCTTTCTCTCTCTCTTATATTTGCACATAAATACACCCAACTTGTTTTATATTTGTACATATACGTACATCTTTTTTGTACAAATTTACTTGTATTTTATCAGAAATATAATTTGATAGAAATAATTATTTATTATCTTTAATTTTTCGATATTTAAGAAGAAGTTCGAGATTATAAATATATTGTCAGAAAGACTAAAAAATTTTCTTATGGATATTGCATTCGCTCGATCGCTCGATCGCTCGATGTATGTGAAATCATCTAAGTTCATGGATTGAAACGAGAGGTTGGATTTTGTTCGTGACAAAAATATTCGAAGCACAAGGGTGCATTTCACGCCTAATTTCTCATGAATTCCATGCTGAATATTCTTCGTTTTCGATCTCATGCGGGCCACGTGTCATTTATCTCACAGGCATTGGGGAATTCTCATCACTTGCAGGTGGTTCTCATTTCAATAAAATGCGAATTTGTAAAAATACTAACAAAATTTTTTGTTACATTTTTACAAATTTTTTTTTTAAACCTTTTGTTACAATTTTAATAGGAGAATAATCACATAAAGATTGAATAATTTCCACACACGCGCGCGCGCACACACTCATTGACTCATCCAGAATGTACGGCTGGAATTTTTGACGCTAGAGACACTGTTGAGCATGATAATGCGTTCGAAAAACTACTAATGTCAAACGCAACCATTCTCTGCATTTGGCACTTTTTACACTCCGCAGCTAGCGAATCGCAGAATAGCGATCACGTAAGTTTTTCTCTAGAGCAAAAACGTGAAAAATGAAAATTTTTATGTGTGTATGTATGCGGATGTACACATACATACAAAAAATTCTCACTTTCCGCATTTCCAGCAGTGAAAAAGTTTCATGATCGCTATCCAGGAGTGCGTTTAGAGAAAAGTATAAAAGTATAAAATATTAATGCTCATTGTTATTCGTTCATTATTATTGTTTTAATAATTTAGTACTTTATGGTTAATACTTTAATTTATAGAACCTCATACCAATAACTGTAGCAAAGTGAACTAACAATAAATATAATTGGCTAAAAACTTTTTGTATTTGTGTAGAATATTGCATAAAGAGGAAAATACACAATATACTTTTGTAATGTATTTTTGTTCTAGATTAATAGTCATTAGCATGAATGGCCAAATCCATTTTGAGAAGAAATACTTCGGTTAGTTTGCCGTGTCTACTATATCAATATATTTTTTCTCGTCGGTGCCCGCTGCTAGCACACACGCATACATACATACGTAACGCACACATGCGCATACGTGGGCCCAGAAATTCATTAGGGGTATCTGATATTTCTGGTGGGTGCTTCGCGCCGGAATAAATCATACGTACGGGTGGTCGAAAGCATTTTGCCGGTACGCCGAGCTTCTTTCTCGGTGCACACGCGATCTATCCGTTTTATCTCGATCGTAACATGGAAAGGATAGGGTAGGGTGGCGGAATACGCATGCGAGGGTGAGTGCGAGGATAGAAAAAAGGGGGGAATGAAGAGAAAGAGAAGAAGAGAGAGAGAGAGAGAGAGAGAAACAAAGACAGAGAGATGGAGGGGAGAATGCGTGTAGCACGAGAACGAGAAAGAGGGTTAAACGTTCGAACGTGATCCCAGCTTAAACTGATCATGGACATCGAGCAAATCTCGTTACCAAACTCGACCGTCCCTTCATCGTCCTTCTCTACTTCTTACGCGCGGACATGTCGAAGGGTGGTTTATATATACTCGACTTGAGCAAGAGAACCATCTAAGGAGCTTCTCATTCCGCCGTTCGATCGAGTCAATCTTAGTAGCATTCGTGATCAACGAAGCGTGCCGCGACTTCCCATACCTCTATCTATATAGATTTGAAATTAATTTTGATATATATTATACGATTGAAAACTCACTCGCTTTGCTGCGTTTGATCATACTCGCAAAGGCAATGGACAAATCTTTTTCGAATATTGCTATTGAAAATCCGGCTGCCCCATAAGAGGACCAATCTTATTTCAACAAAAGATAATATCAAAACTTCGTGCTCGCGTAGCAGGAGATTGATTTCGGAAAAAAAGAATCTTTTATAAAAGAAAGGAAAGAGAGAGAGAGAGAGAGAGAGAGAGAGAGAGAGAGAGAGAAACAGAAAGAGAACGTAAAAAGAATGGCGATTCTAAATGTTGTATTATTTTTTTGTTCTAAATATGAATCAACAAAAAATAATACAATATCGTAATTTCATATGTATGTGGATACATAGTGAAAATATTAACTTTTAGTTCACAGCAAAGTATTAAGTATTATAAATATTATAAACAATATAATTATAAGTAATTTTATATAGTATTAAATATTTAATATACGTATATTAATACGTACATTATATATGTATATACATGTACATACATATACGTATATTTATTTAATTTAATTTAAAATAACGAGCAAATAAAGTGTTTAAATAATTTAGTAATTTAATAAAATATTTTGGCTCACAGAACCTTCATTAGTTTATAGTTAAAGCATACAAATGATAAAATAACATACAAAATTTACATATTAACAAAACTAAAAAAATAAAACAGTAATAAGAGGCAAGTAATAATCAAAGTTTCCGTTGATGTATGTATAACATTTGTGAATACTTAATCAAACTATATCCAACAATAAGGCAGTTAATGTTAAAATGTAATCTTATAACCAATTCATCGTTTGACAAGGAGAGTTCCGTTAAATCCAATGTGTAAATTGTCAAAAATTAATTAAATAATAACGGTGTAAAACAAATATGTCAAAATTAAAGATTGAAAATGTTTGGTATTTTTATATGGTTATATTACTTAATTAATTTTTGAGATTTACAAAAACAGTTATTTGTCTGAAACAATACAAGTTATTTAACAATACAAGATATCATTGTTAGTTTATACTTCATAATTATCCACCATTATTTAAATAAATATATTTTTAAATCGGTAAACACTTATTGTAACCAAAGAATGCAATTTTAAAATTTGTGTTAGTAAAGCAATTATTATAGTAATTTTATAATTAGTTTGTATTGTCATTAGTTAGACAATATTAACATATATTGAAAAAAAAGTATTCATGAAATGCGAGAATATTACAAGCGTTCTCGAACTTATGAACGGTTTATCTTTATTATCTCAATTTAACGGTTTATCTCAATTAATAAGCATGTTATTGAAAATGTTTCTTTCCGTATATAAAAATCTTATATAATTATACAGAAGAACCAGCCCTGATGACCTTGACTTTGTCATGATCTTGAGTGATCTCCAACGGGTTTTAACCATCGCTCATTATTTGTTAAAAAGTTATTAACAATCAAAGTTGGTAATTATTTCTCCATCTTGCGTGATAAGTCGGATGACTCTAAACGGGAAGGAGGAGTATGGAGTGAATCGACTAAGGTGTAGTACGATTCTTCGCGTGAAGTGAGATCCTCCATCTTCCCCATGCCAAGGAGCACATGACTCCACGGAAAGGAAGTGTGGGCTGGATCTCGTTTCTAAAAACTCTAGGCAGATGAAAGATAGGTGGACCTCTTTTCGTATAAAAAATTTAAATTTATTTACAAATTTTCAGTATATTAGGTCTCCTTAAACTGATGCTAATTAAGCATCAAATTATTAAATTGCTTGTCAATTTAATAATTTAATTTGCAATATTACTATAGTAGTTTAGTTGCATTTCTAAGTCTGGAAAATCAATTCGGCGTCTATTTAAGCTACAAATATTGTATGTAAATTTCATGGAATTATTAAAAGCACTTAAGATTCAGCTTCAACCATTGTAGGCGTTACTTTTTACTTATGTAATATGTATAATATCAATATGATATGACTTTATTTCATTTAATTCTCTAGTTCCATAAAAATACATTAAAGCAGAATTGTAAAAAAATGAATAATTTAGGAATAATTTTATCTCAAGTTATATG
>NW_017304248.1:1290897-1293255 GCF_001594115.1 Trachymyrmex septentrionalis | reverse complement strand
TATATAAAATATTTATTTCTTATAATCATATTATGATAAAATTTTATTTTTAAAATAATAAAATGAATCAATTTATGTAAAAAAGATGTATAAATTGATGTAATTACATATCAAAAAATACACAATAGCGTGTTTATAGTATAATCATCAATATGCATATTATAAAAAATCGAATTTGCATCTTTCCAAGCGATAGATTATAATAGATGATGCACATGAAGCAGTCGAGAAAGAGAAACGTGGCGGGAATTATCTTTCAAGAAGAATACATTTTCCTTTTGTTTCTCGTGGTTGGAATAAAAGGGGAAAAAGATATTCACATGTTAACGGGGAAAAAGTAGAATTCTGCGCAAAAGGCACGTCAAACCACGTTTCGTAGTTTCGTCGTTGGGGCAAGATCAGCCAGTTTAAAGGCAGAGAAAAGAAAGGTACATGTGAGGCGGCAGCATAAAGGGCCGTCTTGCAACAAGGCTAATTCGCATCACAGCCCTTCTCAGATCGACATATATCACGTATATAGCATTCGCCTACAGGCACGATTCTGGTGGAAATTCGTATATCTACTACGGCTTTTATACCTACATATGTCAGTCACGAAAAAACATAAACGTATGTAATACGGATTTTATAATATTAAGATAATCGAAAAAATAATATAAAATATAATATAAAAATAAATATGATGCATTTTTTTAATATACAGTGTGGCTAAAAGTTTTAGGACTGAGCTCATAAATAGAAAGCATTATAAATAAATTTGTATTATCAATTATTTTTTATACGATCCTTGTAAAACTACACATTATTTGATGCACTCTGCGAGCCGCAATAGAGCGTGATAGCTGCTGGAATGCTTCGTAGCTCTTTCGTCTTATCCCTTGTCTTGATATTATTTTTTCAGCTTCAATTTCAGCTTTAAAAACAAAAAAATAATCTACCGATATCAGTGAATATGAGAGTGATGTAGCACAGTAACTTTTTTTTTTGCCAAAAACTAGTGAATTACTGCTGTATTGTGAGACGGCACGTTATTGTGCAGGAACTAATTTGACTCCAGGGGAATGATTCACAAGGAATTCGTTCCTGAAGTACGAACAGTGAATACAGCATTCTACGGATATATAGGTAATGGATCGCTTGTTGCAGCTCATCACGCGTATATATCCGGATTTGTACGCAAACAAAAATTGGTTCTTCCTACATAATAATGTCTCGCAATGCAATAGTAACTTGCCAATTTTTGATAAAAAAAATGTTACCGTGCTACACCATCCCCCGTACTGATCAGATTTGGCACCAGAGGATTACTTTTTGTTTCCAGAGCTAAAATTGAAACTGAAGGATAGCGATTCGACGATATCAAGACGATCCAAGACAATCTAACAACCGAGGAGCTATGAAGCATTTCAGCAGCAGATTTCATATGTAGAATAATTGATAATAAAAATTTATTTATGATACTTCTTATTTATGAGCTCAGTCTTAAAACATTGCAGCCACATTGTATCCAATAAACACATCGTATATTGTGTGTTTATTAAATGTAAGTATGGTATAAAGTTGGCATATGTTAGATATATGGTATATACGTTAAAAAATAGTTCATGAAATATCAGAATTTCATTTTTGTAATATGTATAAAAATAGTATAATGTTCTAATTAAATAAACATTTTTTAACGTTGATAATTTCTAAAAAGTATTCGTTTAAATAACGTATTAAGAATTATTAACGTATTTAAATAGTGTATCATACTTGGGGATTTAAATTTCAGGCTAGGTTTATATATATGCATATATATATATAAATAAGTTAGTAAAAGGTTGAATGCATGTTCTCAATAAAAATAAGAAAGTATAATATATAAACGTACATTTAGTTATAATGTAAATAGACAATTGGTAACATCTTTCAATGGAAGAAATGGTATAGCACGAAAGACAGGAGACTCATGATCCAGAGGTTCGAATCTCACTAAGATAAGTCGCAATAAAAGACATGATATGTATTATAGTTTAAATAAGGTATTTATAATATTCAAAGTGTCTCTCATTTGATTTAATTCACGATTGAACACGTCGGATCATGGACTCTTTTAAGGATTTCGAAGCAATTGCGAATGATGTTACAAGCATAAAAAATGTGTTGGTGTAGCATATATTTATTGGCGATTAGAACTTTATAAAGTTGAAGTGTCCCCATAGATAATCTAGAGAAATTAGATCAGGAGATGGGGTCATTCAATAACTAGTCCTGCGAACATTTTGAACTATTATCATATATGTACTAATGAATTTGCGGATATTTATTCATATACATTTTTTTATGTATAATATAAGGAGTTTGGTACCTAATTTT
>NW_017304248.1:1279926-1290797 GCF_001594115.1 Trachymyrmex septentrionalis | reverse complement strand
ATATCTTGTATATATATACATATACATATATATATATATATATATATATATATATGTATAATATACATGCACAAGCACTTTTATACAAATTATGTTATAATGAGAAAGCATAAGATATTAAAAATTCATCATTTTTCGAGAAACATTTTGTATAGCAGCAACGTAATTAAAAAATTTGCATAACCAATATTATTCATAATTAATTACGTAATATATGCGGATATTTTATCAAAATGCAGAGATAAAAGTCATTAAAAATCTATTTTTAAAAGCGTACAAAGTATTAATGCATTAGTTTCCAAATAAAAAAAGAATTACTAATAAGTTATCCTTACGGAAGTAATAAGCATTAGCTCATACACTATTAGTTATTTTGCAGTTAGTTTATGAATTTTAATATACATAATTCGAAGTTGCTAATCATTGAAATATTATCACGAAATATTATTGTATCATCAAAATATTGTATACCAATTACAATGCTTATGATACATATATCCATGGTACATTTGGCTTTCCATCGCACTTGCAAAAGTAGAATCCCTGCACAATTCAGAGCAGTCGTCACTCGGTCAAGATTGCAGGAGACTCAATGACGACCAGATAGGGGAGTTGCTGGAGTGGTGGAGGGTGGGAACAAGGACAGGCACATGGGCATGAAAGGATGGAGTGAGAAGCTATAAGAAGAGGGTGGAAGCGCAAAGAGAAAGAGTGTGGCTAGTGATTGGATTACAGTCAGGGAGTCCCCGTGGACTCACCAAATGACCGGGACAAATTGCCCTTCGCCTTCGGGAATACTTATATATCCAGCAGCGATCTCAAGTTTCACGTGTCTTCCGAGATCTCGTAAGTGATCATCGCACATCTTTATGCTTGAAAGCGTGTATAGTGTCTATCAACGACAGCGATAAATCGCTTTATACTTAAAATGGACTATTAACACGTGCTATTAATACTGAATGACCACACGAGATTTTAATGTTATATCATAACATACATTAAATTAAGCTAGGTGTGTATTCGTTTGTACATTAAAGAGGTTAAAACATATGGATCAAAAAAATGCTAGCACTTTATTTTGAGATACTTTAAATCCGCAAATGGATACTTTTTCGTGATCGTTTGTACTCGTTTGTACCACAATCAGTTTCATTTATATCCTTAATATAAGAGAGTGATTTGTACCGAAATTCTAGTACAGAGGTGAGAGCTAACTTTGCTATTTTTGAAGATATTTTAATTTCGATATAATCACCCCCTTAAAAAAGTAGATAAACAAAACTTATTGTGATATACTCGAGTATAATAAATCTTCATTCAATGCGTATTAAAAAAAATTTTTTTTAAGTCGAGTGACCGAATATAGAAGAAGAGAAGAGAGAATTTCTTTTATTTAATTATATTTGCTCTAAAAATTCATATCATATTATATAGTTTATCACGCGTTTTCTTGAAATATAACGTTACTAGATATTGTCGAGGACTCGATCGAATCAGTATGCTGGAAAGTCGGGAGTTTTAGATTCAAATCTTGATTGAGGCAATATTTTACTCAATAAAATTATTTGCAGGCTTAGATTATTTTTTTAACATTTTATTATTAACATTCTTATGCTTACTAGCATTAACAAAATTATTAAATTGCTTGTCAATTTAGTAAATGATATTTCATATTACTACTCCGGTTCTGCTCATAAGTTTCAAAACTAAAATAGATTTCGGCGCGCAATTTGCAGAATCACATATATATATATGAGTTCACACAGAAATATTTAAGTACTAAGATATTTCTATTTTGAATATTGGATTCTTCTTATTTAGATTTAATACAGATTTTTTAATAAAATCTGCGTTTGTAAATTATCTATCTTTTTAAACATAAGCATATATTAAAAAATAAAACTTTAATTAACAAGTTAAAAATAAATGTTTCAACTCTTAGTGAAAAAAATTGATATAATTTATTGCTTCTCATGCTAATTTAATATAACTAAATAATCAGGAATATTAATTGTCTAAATTAATTGTTGTCAGGACGAAATATTGTAAAATTCAATATCAAATATATCTTTCTTTACACAAAATTGAACGCAGTGATAAAGATTTGATCCTAAAACAATCGATAGCGACGTACGAATAAAATGTGCAGCATGTCTGAGTATAGTTAGGGTACCAGCAGCGATTAGTTTGGCCATTAAAGAGAGCGGAGGCAAGGGAACGTTATTGCCTGGCAGGAATCGGTCGTGTTATCTCCGCACTCAATTAGATCCGTAAAGAATCGCGTATAGCCCATTGGTCTCCTTTGCTCTTGGCATGCCGCACGCAATTATTCTCTCTAAATTCTTCTTTGCAGCGAACATTTAGTCATTTTTCCAATAAATATTTTCTATAAAAAATGTAATATTGATTTCATTATTTTTCAGTCAAAATTTTTTGAGACGAAATACTCATACAGAAAGATTGCAGAAACGTTGCAGAAATCTTTAATTGGAAGAGTGTAACATTGAAAAAAATATTGTGATATTGCTGTAACGTTAAAGTGAGCGTTAAAGCGTCCACTGTTAGAAAAATTGCAATGAAATATCATAAGGATATCACAATATAATATACTTACTTGTTAGAACTATGCAATTTTGCTATCACGAAGAAATATTAGTTTTGCGAAATCAAGAAAATTTAGCATAGGTAGTTGAATTTTAGTTATAATATATGAATAACTGAGACTTTAACAGCAAATTAGTAAATTTTAATTCATGTAAGCATTAATTATAATTATTATAAATTTAGTTCCGTCAAACTTTAATGAGTGAGTATTATTATAGAACACGTTGCAACGATTAGCTTGTACATAATTTTACTGTAAGAGTCACAAGTTTTGGTGTCTCTGAAAACATTTCAAATGTCATTGTATTATATATTATACAATTCCTTTTCCTATTCCACACTGTTTCCTAGATCTCTCTTTTTAATAATAATTTTATAGGTTCCTTCTCTTCCAGCTCTTTCTCTTTTTATACATCATTTCTTATCCTCTACTTTTCTATTTCTGATGAGTATAACTTTAATTCTATATTAATGTCTGAACTCCATTCTTAAAAAACTCAAATGCGTTAAATGGACGCCATTTAAATCTGTCTAAAAGTCTTACTCATTAACCTCCGTCATATTTATCACATCTTCTTCAACATACATAAACCTATAAATAGTACATTTATGAAACTGCTCTATCACGTCACGTTTTTTAGATATTTTAGGTAAAATATATCAAAAAATACTATTTTTTACATCTTTAGATTCAATTTTCTTGAAAATCTAATGATGCAGTAATTTTATTTACGGATTCGTTTTCAACGACAAAAGTCTAAAAGAATTATTTGGCTGAAAAATTCATTTTCAGCAAAAATTTAGAGAAATTTTAACAAAAATTTCAGCAAAATTAAAAAAAAATTTTAACGAAATTCAGTTCAATTTCAATGTGTTAGCTAAAAAATTCATTTTTAGTAAAATTTTAGCAAATTTTCAGTATTTTCGTTGAAATTGCTGAATTTTCCAAAACATGAAATAATTTCAAAGAAATTTTTTCACCAGGGCATAATTTGATTCAAAGTGTACATATAATATATATTCAGTTTTAATGAATTTAATTATGACAAAAGCATAAGTTTCTTCTTAAAATATTGTATACATATCTTTTTATAATTAATTTTACTAATTACTGAAAAAACCATGGTTTTTTATGGAGTAGCACTTCTGAACATTTACCGGAGTCTTTGCTAATCTTCATTAAATTTCCATTTGTATTACATCAGATTAATTTAATAACATGAAAGATTTAAGTAACAACCGCGACTGATAATCAGTATAAAATTGCTATTAAAAAGTTTAAATTATTACAATTATCGAATATTTTTCTTACAAAAACTATGCCCTCTTTTAAAACATTGTAAACATATCTTTTATAGCTAGTTTTGTTAATTACTGAAATAAAACGCGATTTTTAGTGGGGTAGTACTTCTGAACATATATCATGATCATATATAATCATGTATAATTTTATATACGATAATATGAAATCTTATACGATCTTGTTTGGTATATAAAATCATAATCAGATATTGTTGAGTTATATACAATATAATAATATATATTTATATATAAAATATATAAATATGAAAACATAATATAAATAACAATATATAAATATAATAACATATAAAAATTTAAGCAAACTAAATTAAAAAATATATCTTTGCAAATAACGAATAGTTATGATTTACAAATATAACGCATATATCTCTATCCAAGTGCTACTACATGTATTAAGGCATTTGTGATAATCGGTATGTGCATCTTCTTCATTGTGGAGTACATACAAAATTCACTGAGTAAATTCGTCATTCAATCCATCTTCATCTCTAGGTCGGAAACTTCACAAATCATCGTTACTCAATCGATAGAGTATGGTATCCAGCTTTGGCAATTAAGTCACAGTGTCCTTGTCTCATGGGACGTAGTAGAGGCGGGTAGTAAGGGAAGAAGGATTTACTGCTGTTTAACCCTCGGAAACTTCATCGATAAATAAGCCATACAAGAGCGTCGGCATCCGCTTGCTGGGGGCGATGGAACAGTTTGTTGTCCCAACAGAGATCTGATTGCCCGTTAGTGGACTCGAGTTAGCGCCATTTCAGACTTTCACGGGTCTTCACCGAGTAAAAGAGATCCAGAACGTGAGAAAGAGAGGATATTACGGCAAGAGAGAGCAAAATCCCATTCATTGCTAGAATTTCGTTTCGAAGAGAAGGGGCAAGTGCGAACTCCTGATTAGCAACTTTCCTTGTTCCTTGAGAGAACGGACAATCATCGTCTAATTTATCAGCCAATTCAATCTCTCTTCTTTAGTCACTTTTTCGCTATCGCGTCTTTTTTTATTCCTTCTGTTTTTATTCCGCTTCTAATCGCCAATATAACATTTTCTCATATTTCTATATTAATTTTTATGCATTTATTCTATTGTTTATATTTAATTATTATTTAATCTATTGCAATTCTGGGACATATTTTGTTTTCATAGTCTCGCGTTAAATAGAGAAGACTGTATTATATCTTGAGGACAAAGTAGAAAAGAGTGAGGAAACTGCAAACACTTAGCGAACAATTAGATGAATCCGATGATTTATGAATTATTAAAGTCTTCATTCTAATGGTATTCCGTTTATTTAGTTTAAAGTACAAGTAATTAATATTTATATATTATCAATGTAAACTACTAAATATAATTTAAACAAATCTTTTCTTAACGTTCGGAGTCATACGAAGGAATGCCTAATCTTGGATTTTGTTTTTTGTTTAAGGAAGGATACAAGGAACAAAAATCCAAAGAATTTTATTTTCTACTTACTTAAAGCTATAGAAGTATGTAAGATTTTTGCGATATATTGAAAAACTTTTTTATTATTAACATTTAAAGATGTAAATTTAGGGTCAAAAATTGTAATTTTTTTTCAAAAATTGACTATTTTTACAAAAATCAATATTTTGAAAAATCTTACGTACTGCAAAAAATTGCCAAATTTAAGTATTATTTTTAAGCCTCACACACAAAAGTGGTAGCCTCCCTTAAAATTATAATTTATATTAATAACATATAAATGTTAATTATTATGTTACAGTTTAAAGCTAATATTTTTTGACTAAATACATAAATCTATATAAATAATTGTCTTTATTTAAAATTTTTCTTATATATGTAATTTCTCTCTCTCTTTCTATTCACAGTCTTCATCTCTTAGATTAAAAACATTAAAAACATGCAATATAGTATTTATCTTAAATTGTATGTGTGTTCTACGACAATTTACGACATATTACAGTGTAGTCATTGACAAGCATATATCTTTCATTGAATGCGAAAAATAAAAAGTTGTCATTATAATTTTAATATACTGCAATAATTTTCGTTTACTCTTTGCAATTCCTCTGAAATAATATTCTAATTTTCGTATTAATGTTATCATCAAATAAATATCCCCAAATAAGCCAAAAAATTAAGAAATTATCTATTCTGTCCTCCACAAATAGATATTCAAAATAGTTTAACTTCGTAAAAAATGATCACAATGGTGTTTATCAGAAAGAATTTTAAAGCTTAGAGTCTCTGCTTTTGAGTAACACAATTAAAAAGTTTCTGGAACTAAAATAAACAATGTTTTTCGACTTTTGGTTACTGAAAACAAATTTGGCGGCCAAATTGAACTATCACACATTAGATTTCAGAAAAAATTGAGGTTAAATGTGTCAAAATTAGCGTTTTTTAAACCATATTTAAATCATATTTTAAACCATTTTTTGAGGCCAAAAAATTGTTTTATCAATATATTTTTTTATTTCATTTACTTTTACTTTAAAATGCTGTCTTTTTTCTATAATGTGTGAATGTATATTTATTATAGTATAATTTTTTTACATGTATAATTAGAATTGAATTATTACATTGAATAGATAATTATCTATTCAATCTAATGATTTAATCTCTTGAGGAATGAATTTTCAAAGAAAAAATTATTTTATTTGATGTTTCAAATGTGTTTATTTAACAACTAGTTTGTAAAGATAAGTCACGTACGGGCAACATATAATATCGTACACTTTAATTTATTAAGATATCAAATTCATCCACAGAAGATAAATTGGAATTTAACACAATTAAAAGTATGAGATGTTTCGACTTAGTCTTCTTCAGGTATTTTATGATCACAATAAATATTAAAAATAAATTTACAAAATAATTAAATGTTGAAATGAACATAGAACAAAATTATCGAAATTATATTAAAGATTAGACAAAATAACATTATAAATAAATAATATTAATGATAAATCTTTTAAGTCGGTGAGTAGTCAGCTTAGATCCCAGAACTGTTTTGTCGTTCAGAAGCAAGAAAAAAAGGTAGAATCCAAATGTAGTGGTCAATATATAAAAGTTGAATTGAAAGTCCTCAAGTGAAACTGAACATATATGTAAAATAATTACCAAGAAAAAGTTATCTATGTAATAAATTTAAAGACAAATAAAGTTCTCGTCCTAAATACATTTTAGAAAGGAATACCCCAGTAGTTTCGTGTTTAGAAATACGATATGATAATAGGAACATCAGAATTCACCGATCCCAATCTCTCTAATTTTTTTTTCTCTGAAATAAATTTCGCCAAATAATTCAAAATAGTCTGATGCTAGGTCTCCCCACCTGCCCATCACATTGAGGCTGCAAAGCTGTGATTCTTGTTTTCTTAATCCTTAAAAGAATTGTTATTTCCTTAAATAATTGCGATTCAAAATTCCTCCCTCGATCTGTATGGTACCTTCTATGGAATGCCGTGCCTACCTGGTTAACTCTTTTATTTCTTAAAAGAATAGCCTTCGGCCATTTCATGAAGCAACCTACTATTACTAACAAATACTTATTTCCTGAAAAGATTAAAGGAAAAGATCCAAGAATATTTTGGATTCTTTCAAAAGGAGATCCAACATTTTTTTTTGCAAAACATTGTAATTTATTCTTGTTAAAAGAACCTTTCTTGGTTACCTATTTATTATCCACACTACTTTTTTACCTCCTTGCATGTGATCCAATAAATCGTTTCCTCATTTTTTTCGGAGTTTTATTTATACCGTAATGTCCATACGAAGATGAATCATGGGTTACCTCAAGAATTTGTTTTATCTTCTCTCGAGGAATATCAATTTGTAAGATGCTGGTTTTTAAATTCAGAGTTATCCTTCTGGTAAAGGATCGCATCCTTTACAACTAGAGCATCCCATTGAGCATCCAATAAAGGACTATGTTCAGTTTAGGCCCCGGCTGAACAGCATTGAGAGACAGCTAGGATTGTAGGGCATAAAAAAAAAATTAATCAATTAAAAAGTTCCATATGCACAACTTTGTAAAATGAGTCCCTTGAGTGTTACAGCTGTTCAAAGTTCACTATTATGACTATGTATTGTATCTCTGGTACAATACACAATCATAATAGCGAACGTTGAATAGTAATCAGTGATTGACGATAGAAAATTTTAACACGTTAAACTCTATGACTGAGTACAAAAAATTTGTGAGTATAAATAATTAAATGCGTAAAAAAAGTTAAAAGGAGTAGTAACATGTTAAAGATGTTTCTTTAGAAAGTAATATCTTACAGAACATTCATGCGTTTTTCAAACAATTGATCTCTGATTAAATGTGAAATTAGATATTGAGTGAAGTCCGTCGCGAGTGCATTTCGTGCGCTTTTCATTAATCGCTACAGTACTGCGTTTACCATTTACGAAAATATCAGCAAAATTTGGCTCGATATGTCCTGTTTTTAGTTTTGGTAAGATAAACTGCAAACACATTTAGTATGACGCTGTTCACTATGTCGATGTAAGAATGGCAGCTTATTTAACAACCGCGAGAAGTTTTCTTTATTTAACCCAGTCCAATGCCTCACAACAGTGTCCTCTATATCTTCAAAATAATCGAAATTTACTGTTGAACGTTGCTCTGTGATAATTTGATTACGTATCAAATCGATCATATTCATATATCGATTGTTACTTGGTCCGCTGTAAAAACTTGGAATGTTGTAATAGGAACCTTTGTCCGCAAGTATTTATATAAGCAAATCCGAATTTCTCTGACATGACAGCATGGATCGCGACCAGGGACTTAGCCGGATTAATGAGTTGTACCAAATATATTTCACATATTACTTCAATGTCTTTGTAACAATTCGTTACCGCCATCACCGCGGGGAGGAATCGAATAAGACTAGCGATGCATGGTCATAATAGCGAACTTTGGATAGTTCTAGCACTCACCTCTCTTATAAAGTTGGACTTATGAAACTTTTTATTCTCTTTTGATGCCTTAAAATTGTAGGTATTGTATGTCTCAAAGTTTCAAAGTTGTTCATCCAAATTTGGGACCCAAATTTTTCTATAAAACTGAGCGTAGTCTTTTAAAAAATGCATTTTATAGAAAATGAACAATACATTCATAATTTCTGATTAGTAATTCAAAATAAACTTTTTAAATAAATACAAAAATGATAAGGATAAAAAAAACATTTTCGATCTCCATTAGAATGTGTCAAAGACACATTAGATCTCAATTATCTTGAAAACCGCGCTGGTGAAATTTGGTTTGCGACAATTTTTTTCAACATCTAAAAATTTAAGGACTACATTATTTGTTGTCAGACAAAATTTATAAAAAATACTTTAATAAAATAATTAGAAAGACATGTTTTTTTGTAAGCTAATGTAATTGTACGTTAATATTTTTATACACAGCACAGTAAGATGAATCAATTGATGTGAAGATGAACCTTTAAAAAATATCATACGGTTTGCAATATGCAATAAACTGCTTCTTTGAAAAGCAATTATGTAGTTTCTTTATATCAATTAATTTATCTCATTATTCTGTGCATGAATTCTAGAGTTAATAAATATTGTTAGAAAATTAATCAAATATATTCTTTCTTTAATATATTATTGTTGATATTTTATACGAAATTCAATAACGATGGTACAGAATGGCGGACGAAGACAAACATGAAACATATAGAAAATGCGCGTGTCCGCCGATAACCGAAGTCTTCAGATTGAACGTGAAATATGTCTGCGGTAGTAAATCCTATCGGAAATGCTGTACCATTTTACCCCTTGGCAGTCCTGAATCGTATAACTATATAGGGGTTGACGTGATCTCTCGAAGAGGGGCCGAAATGTCGGAGCATCGAGTGTATGGAGGTCTTAAAGTTGCACGATAATCTTGAGACAGATTTAATATGGAGGCAATCGGCAACGCTTACGAAATCTATAACTGGTATCGTTTATATTCTAGAAAAAGAAACATTGTATAAGATTTAAAAAATCGAACTGTTTCTTTATTATATATATATATTAATCTTTAAAATTTTTGGCTTTTATTAAACTCTCATTTTTATAATGTATTATACATGCATTGTATATATTTATATTGCTATTTTCAATGTATGTAATTATAAATATTTAAAACGTCTATGTTAATAGTACATACGCAATTCTATGTTAATATATGCATACACACATATATATATATTTACACTAATAATATTAATAATATGTAGTAATACTATATACACTCCCTCTCATAAAAAGCGGTACAACAAAAGTTTAGGAAAAATTCATCAACCTTCAAGAGATCGTGACATGGTAAATAATGAAGATAAAAATGATATGTTTAAAAATGCAAAATGATGAGCCAAATGTCCACTTAAAAAATATTTAAATGTCAATTATGCCTGGTCATTCTTTTTAAATGGGAGATGACAAAGCGAGAAGGTGATAATCAAAGATTCAAGCTTGCGACGGTGCATGGGGTGAATTAAGTCGCCCAATGGGAAAACATTCATATGAAAGTATAAAATCTTTAAATCCTCGTTTGCTGAGTTCGATGCGATCATTTTTTGCTGAGTTATTCCAAATTAAAAATATCGCTGTTATTAACTGAAATTAGAGTTCTAATTTTTTTCAACATGAACTACATGAAATTTGACTGGTCGGAATTGAATATCATTACATATGTGTATGCGTGCGCGCGCGCACGTATGTGCACATATGTGCACCCAAGGACTTTCCCTTGGAAATTTTCACAAACTGAGAAATGATCATTTTTCTACATTAATGTTCATAGTCCGTGCGCTATAACGACACGTCTAAACCTTACGTCCGCTTACAACTAAATTTGACATAAAGACGAAATAACCTGAATTTTTAGAAAGTTTAAAAAAATAATCGAAAGAGAAAGAATCGAAGTCCTTGGGTAAACATACAAACACACACACAC
>NW_017304248.1:1274799-1279826 GCF_001594115.1 Trachymyrmex septentrionalis | reverse complement strand
ACACACACACACACACACACACACACACACACACACACACACACACACACACACACACACACAAAATAATGTTCAATTCTGGTCAGCCAAATTCAACGCAATTTATATTAAAAATTGCAACTATTATAATTTAACTAACAACAGCGGTATTTTAAATCATCTATTTGGAATATTTTAGTAAAAAAAAAAATCGCATTGAGCTCGATAAAGAATTAATTTAAAAATAAAATCTTTTCATATAAATTTCATCCTATTGGGTTGCAACATCTGACTCACCGGCAAACTGATTTTTGATTATCGATTTTGCATTTTCTCATTTTGACGTGAGCTATTTGAAAAAAATAGTTAAGCACAATTGTTATTCAAACACACACTTGCACTCACACGCACGCGCGCGCGTTAATTATAAGAATAATAACTTAATTACAAATTTTATATTTTTGTTATATTGAATAGAGTTTGCACATTTTTATATAGCACATCTTTCGATCATCACGTATACGGCAGGTGTAGTAGAAAACAAAAGAGCAATACATCTCAACGAGTTTGATAATGTATTGTCGCTTGCCGGTTGACATGTATTGTCCTTACCATGGCAGTCCACTTGATCACGATCCAGCAGCACTCTAGTTTCGCTCGTGTATCAGATAAAATTCGATTAAAATTCATGCAGTCTGTTATCACCGTCACCGCTATCTTCGACATCAGTTATCGTCTCGTGTATTGCATTCTTGTATAATTTTAAACCGAATTTTGCAATTGAATAACAATCCGATATTTTGATGCAATTTGGCGACGAAAATTTATACACGTCTGTCATTAAAGATATTTAAAACATGAGCGTTAATGTATTTTTCTAATTAAATAAGAAAAATATAATCTAGTTTTTTCTATATCTTAATAATTACTTTAAATGACACTTATCTAAAAACCAGGTACAAGTATGTCTTTAATAGTATGAAAAAAGTTGTATATTGTAAAAAATATAGTAGAAATTGTATATATTATATATATATAAATAATTCTTTTTTTTTTGGATCGACAACTCTGAATTATTTTCTAAATGATAAAATTATAACTGACAGTGATTTCGTAATAATATAAATAAAAATTTTATTTTTTATTTTAATGTACCAATTTTTCCTTAAGTACAGCGTCAATACTACGATAATTTTCGGATTCTATGAAGAAGAATATATAAGAAAATATAGAAATAAAATATCTTCGAATAGTTGTGAAAAAGTGAAAATTGTATTCTCTTTTATAAAATTATTTTGTTCAATTTAATACTACATTTTTTTAATGAAAATATACACAAAATTTATGTATACATATAATTATTCTTTCTCTCTCTGTCTCTTGAAATATCATGTAATTATTCAACTTTACATTAAACAATCGACTTGAAAGTTTTCAACATTTGCTGTAATACAGTTGTGCACTTACAAAAGTATAATTTTTTAAACATTGCAACTTGGACACTTGGACATGCTTTACATTGATTATTTACAATTATAATTTACCTATATTAAAAACATTATATTACAGATTGAATCATTGTTTATAAATTTTATTATGAGAAAAAAGCGACTTAATATAAAACAACACATTTTATCACACATTGTAAATTGTTATTAATTATTGCCAAATTTAATTACAATACATTAAGGAATAATATTCTAATAATATTAAAAATATATCTGATATTACACCCCGGGAAAAAAATTTGCTGCAACCTTAAATCTTGCAGAAAGATATTAATTATAACAATATTGCTGCAAGTTTTGTGTAAAGAATATATAACTGTATATATAAACCAATAATTTCCCTAAATTATATATAATTATACATTAAACGTGAACTTACCTGAAATTTTTATATAATATAATTACAATATATATGGTAATATATATAATTATATGTATAATCATATATAATAATATTATATATAGTTAAATTAGGTATCTGTGACAATAAAAATTATTCCTAACTAATTAAATAACTCACCAGCATATACAAATGATCGAATAATAATAACAATTTACGTTATAACGCTAGTTTTCTGAAAGATCGAAAAGAAAGTAAACCGAGAGAAGAAAGCACAATAATGATGACGGGATGGCCCAACTCCTCTCCCGTCGATACGACTATGAGAGGTGGATCGAAAGATACGGTGATTCACTTTCTCTTTTTCTTTTTCGCTCTCTTTTTTGTCCTTTCTTTCACATCTCCGAGGTGTAACTAACTGGACGAAAGCTCGGACAGAGGGAGTTAAGGTAATGCTCCATTAGTATGTGGCACCCGTAGTAACACCACCACCACATAAAATAGTCGAACTGTGGTTTATCCTGGCCATCCCTTTTGGCTATATCTATGTATCTTGTAGAATACACTCACATTCATGTATCTAGAACACACTCACATCTATAATAGCAAGCGAGGACCTGTCAATAGCCAGCTTGTTACAGTGGCAATGATCGGCTTAACTAACGGGAAAGATCCATCCAGACTCACTGGATTTTTTCGGGACGATTGTCAGGGTGCTGGACATATATGTCAACAGTATCTTTCCCTTTATAAGACTGCCGGACACACTTATTCTTATTCAAGTCTCCCTGTGAAATTTATTATCGCTAGGCGTTTCAAGATCGAAACAAATTCACGGAAATATTTAAGCATTAAGATCCTTTGAATGAATTAAACAAATTTTTATATTTAATTAGATTTATTTCTCTCTTCGATCTAAATTTGTATCATAAATAAAGCAATATAATATGAACATTAACATTCTCTCAATGCAGAATAAGTAAGAGAATCACTATTACAGCTACCGATTTTGTCTGAAAATTTACTTATATAAAAGTCAGAGTGGCGAAATAAAAATATTTAAATTAATTACAATACATTATAACTTAATTATCAATTATAAATTAATTATAATTAATATAAATAGCGCAAAGATTAAAATTTTATTATTGAAATCCTTGATGAAAAATTCTATTCTAATTTTTAATTATTAAAGTCAAAAGCCTAGATGATTGATACAAATTTCTGTCTTTTAGAATTTAATACGAGAAGATCTTTCCTATCAATATTTTATTATAAAAAATTACGTTTTTTATATATATGGTAGTGAACAAATATGAAAGCGACATGTTTTATCATAGTCAAAATATTACTTAGTTCAAAAAATATATGATATAATTTAATCGAGAGAGATAAAACAGATAGACTTATAGAGATAAAAAAGATAAACAAGTGCCGTATGACAGTTACTACGTTCTTAAAGATGACAAAGATTGAATTCTAAAAGGATCACATGAGACGTGTACGTGACGAAAACCTAAGTTGCTTATCGCCTTGCAACATTGCGTATCACCATCCCTGTCGTTTTCCTTCCAAGAATCGGATAGCTACACTTATTCTTGCATCATATTGCTACAACAATCTTAATGGGCAGTGTACATCTGACTAATAAGATATCTTCTTTATTCAGGAACATGAAAGTATTCAAATGTTATACAAACTCATCTTATAACTTTATAATAAAAAGTATTATAGAAAACATTATGACACTCTTTATAGAATTCCGTAAAATATAATCGAATTTTACGAAACGTCTACAAAATGACAAGACTTATTATTAAAAATTATTAGATTCTAAGGCCCAGTCCCATAGCTCACGGTTAACTCTTAACTGAGGTTCAACTTGTTTCTCATCTTTTTTCAATTTTAGAATTGAAAAGAGATAATGAATAAGTTGAACGGTCAAGAGTTAACTGTGAGTTGTGGAACTGCCCCTAAATTGTCCTTGTCAAGAAAAAAAACAATTTTTTTAAATCCACAAGTAAAGGATATTCAATAAATTTATAACTAAGGATATACTCATTGAAAGAGAATGAGAGAGAGAGAGAGAGAGAGAGAGAGAGAGAGAGATTTTTCTTCGTCATTGATTTGTATTTCAAGTATCTCTGAAGAAATATAAAACTTACAGTGTGCTTCTTTAAGAGGAAGAGATAGAGAGAAAAAGAAAGAGAGAGAGAAAGAATATCTATTCTCTCTTATCACAGTTCCAGCAACAAGGATGCAAGTCACCAGCCCTCGGGCGCGTAGGAAGACATTGATGTGAATTAATGGCAGCTTAAGTTATAGTTAGCGCTTCAGTGTTTCGCGTGTGTTGGAGGGGGGACGCCCACAGCGCTACAGTATTAATTAACGCGACCCTAAAATCTCCTCTTAACCCCTGAACTCTCGTTTAAACGGTACTGTATCATAGATACAGTCTCCCTGTTAAGAAGCCGCGAGGAGACGAGAAGAAAACGAGGGCAGAAAGGGGGAAAGAGAATATCCTATAAATATCATTTACTCTTTCGCTCTAATATAAATTCGAGGCGTCTGTTATGCAATGATAGACGATTACAGACCATTTCTAAAATGGCCCTATCATGTGAGTTTTATTGATCTCACATCATCAGATTATTGCGTTTAATTTTCCGCGTTTTACATTTGCAAATAAATGGCCCTGTCGATATAGTAATTATTAATGTCACATTAATTATCGAAATGTTTGTTAATTCAGGATTTTATTATTTAATTTATAGCTATAAATAATTTCAAGAGATTGATTACAAAGAAAATTTAAACGTGCAAAAACGCTGTTGGAAAATAAATAGATCTGATTAAATAAAAAGGTTTATCTTTTATATGTTTTTAAACATTTTAATTGTAAAAATTAAAAAGTATAAAAGATAAATTATTTAAATGTGCTGCAAAATTAAAAAAATAAATTAAGCTTATTAAATCATAAAATTTATCGCATTTAAAAAATAGCAAAAATAAATTTATGTGTATAAATTATATTTATTTTCGCTGTTCTATAGGAAGCTGAATTTAAGAAAATATTATAAAGAAATTTTGAATTACTTATTTATTACTTACTATAATTATTAATTATAATTTTATTTTATCATATTTTAATTTGACTGACAGTGAGTTAAGGCAGAGTTCTATTGTTGTACCAAATAGTA
>NW_017304248.1:1239034-1274699 GCF_001594115.1 Trachymyrmex septentrionalis | reverse complement strand
ATTTTTTCATATAATATATTTTATGATTTAATAACTTTAATTTATATTTATATATAAATTCAATTCATTATATATAAATTCAAAAGATTGATTATAGGATAAGTTTTACAAAAGTTTATAAAAAGTTCAAATGTGTAAGAACACTTTCGAAAAATGAATAGGTTTGAATAAAACGTTTATCTCTCATACGAAGAAATCGGTTTCGCCATCGGGAGGGGTAAAAAGCGAAATTTATAATCCGGAAAAACAATTATGGAGGTCCCGATCGAATGTCAGGGCTGCCGCACTGGCAAAAAATGACTAATATCTTCTGTTTGATTTATATGTTCGCAAGCAATGGATCGCGTGGCCGAATGCTGGAAAGAAAGGGGCGAAGCGGATATTAAATAGAATATTAAAGATTTAGCGCACAAGAGACAACACTGCTCGAAGTTCAGCCGATCTGGACGTCTATTGAACGTGTCACTGAATGTAGAGAAGTTATATGTCTCTTATAAGTCTCTACACATATACGCGAAGGCTAAGAAACGGTTTCAGTAAGAGTCATGAAGGCGGGGGATCAAGGCAAAAAAGGCTACCCATATCAATAAACTGACCGCCATAAATCGTATGCGTTACATACGTGAGTGCACATATGCATATATTTACATGTGTTACTCACCTATATATATATTTATTTACGACATTCACATTTTACAAGTTGTGTCCTCAACGCATTAAAAAAATCTTTGCATAAAACGCGCGAATGTTAATTCTTATGGTTCCGTCACACATCAGTGCGATTCACGACGCGATAGGCAACATGCGACCCGCGAAATTCAATCAACGTACAACTCTTCTGGAAAAGCAGTACATTGATTGGATATCGCGCGTGTCATATCGCGTATCGCGTCACAGTTCGAGCTGGTGTGTCGAAGATATAAAGTCTCGTCTACAATAGTCGCACAGGCTGTAATTATATTTTTACTCTTTCCGTCTATAATCTAAACGTTTTGTTCAGCCCAATTTTTATACTATTCCAGACTTTCAAAAAATGTGGAAAATTTTATGGTCATCATTTTTTAATATTATATCTTTTCCCCAACAAAATCTTTATTAACTATTTAATTTAAAATATTTTTTAAAGAAAAACCCGAACTCCTTCTCTTTCAGAGAAATTTAAGAACGAAATTTTACTTATATTAAAAAGGATTCTAAAGATTAAAGAAAAGCTTGCAAGAAAATGATTAAAAATCAATTTCTCCATTCTTAATATCAATACATATGTCACCAATACCAAACATCTACATCAAGACACTGATTATTTTTTTACAGCAAAGTAAAAAATGAAAAATTTTTCTATTAATTTCAATGGTAGAAATTTTCACATTTCACATTTCTGTTCTAGGAAAAAGATAACATACTTAAATTGCTTGTACAGATATTTTTTTAAAATTATTTAAAAACATTTTATTCAAAGATCGGTAAATAAAAATACCAATAGGAGCGATAAAATTTGCACAAGGAAGTTCTTGCCTTGTTTTTTTTTATAAAAACACAATTAACAAAAATTACTAACTGAAGTTGTCAGAATTATGCTTACAATTATATTTAATTATTCAATTTGTAAATGACATCATTTGCGATCTGTATTGTTTTTTCTTTTATTCTTCTTAATATACATTTTTTACACATTAATGAATAGTGTAGAATTTGAATCTTTATCTGTCACAATTTATACATGTCATGAGAATTAAACGAATATAAATGGACTGTAAATGTAGACAAAATAGAAGCATTTTTCTACACATTTATATATATGAAAATATTCTTAACACTTTTATTTTCTGCCTGTTATTTTTCCTTCTATTCCGCGAGCCTCTTTGCGGTCGAGTAATAAAATCCGACTGCGGGCAGTTTCGTCCAGCCTGGACGAACGCCTTATTGCATGTAAAACATTTATGTACCCTAGATATTGGCCAGCTCCTACATTGGATCGAACTCCGCACACAACGTTTCCATAATCTTGCAAACGATAATATCAATAATTATTTATAGTACAATTTTTTTACGCATTGCGTGAAATGTTGTGTACGGATTAAAAAATAATTTTGAAGTACATAATCCCAGAATAAAAGAGAGCAAAAGCACTGAAATAAAAGTTTCGACAAAATTGAAATTGTATAATACAGTTCATTTCTTCAAGATAGATTTTAAAAAAATTTTGAAATTGTAAAAGATATGTACATAAAAAAAAATTAATGCTGTAAAAGACCTCAAAGAGAGAGAGAAGAGAGAGAGAGGATCTAGAGTAACTCCGATATATACGCCGCGTGGGGATTTATGCCGCAGATGTCAGAAAAGTAGAAGGAGTAGAAGTAATTTGTACAAATAACTCTGTTATATGCCTTTATGTTATATTAATATCGTGTTATGATTTCAGCTTTTTGCTGTTAATATTAATAAAACCAGCGTCAATTGATTTGTTAATGTTGTAAGTAGCGCAATCATATATCATGACTTACATAAAATGATTAGGGGAGACCAGAGCTTATTGGCACAGTTTTTACAATTTATTGCATTAAACATTTTAAACAATTATTTTGATTAAAATGTACTAATATGACAGAAAAAACTTTTCTCTACATTCATATCAGTGATGGTTCTATACACTGTACAGTTGTTTACACACTTTATTATAATCCAGTTGACCATTTTAGTCACTAGGCTTGTTCTTTTTAGCTTTATTTTATAGGAGGAAAGAATGAGAAGAAAGATGAACTGGTATAAAAGTTTAGCCAAAAAGGACAGGCCTACTTTCAATCTATCTTATGTGTCTTGCGTTATGAAATATTGTACTTGACTAATTGCATTTATTTCGTATCTATTGAAAGGAATGTAATATTCGATACCTTTTTTATGCATTTGGAGTATATTTTTTCTTTTTGAAGAGGTTTTTTTTAAGGATTTCAATGCTTTTTGTAAATTTTTGAAAACATAACGTCGTCAACGCCCGACGTCGTCCGTTTTCGTTCGGAATAACCCGACATTGCCCGGACTCGTCCGGCATTGTCATCGTTGTCGTCGTCGTCGTCGTCTCCCCTCTCTCTCTCTCTCTCTCTCTCTCTCTCTCTCTCTTTCTTTCTCTCCCCCCCCTTCTTTCTTTGTCTCTGTTTATTTTATTGATAATTATTACATATGTATGTGCATTAATGTTTACTTATATTGCTAATTATAATATATAATATTAATTGAATAAAGGCATTGTGAAAGGCAGCTTAATGGATAAAACGCTTTACATGTCACATATACGAGTGAAAAAATCTGAAAATCTAAAATTTTCGAGACTCGACTCTTAGGCACCTATCATGGAAAAAATCGGAATGGATTCCGAATCGGAATTATTCAATTATTCCCTAAATTTCTATTCTAGGGAAAACAAAATAATTCCGATCGGAATTCATTCCGACATGTTTCATGATAGATACCCAGATCTCGGTATCGTCTGCACCAATTTTATTCGGATTGATCGCAATCGAAAGATACCGATGACATTATATAATAAAAGTATTTTTAGATTTTTGATTGTGATTTTAGTTTTGAGTAACTTTAATCTAAAGTTTGTTGATATCAAAACTCCAGAAAAATTAATGGTAACGTCACAAATTGGCAACGGTACGAACATATACGTAATGACGTTTATATACGTCAAGCGATCAAGCTCGTTTTGTATTTTTATGTACTGGCGCTGCATAGCGCTTGATATATGAAAAGGGAAGTCAAACATGATCGTGAAAATTAAAATATAAAAATGATAAGAATCCAGCAAGCTTACAAACTTGCATTTAATTAATTTTGTATTGTGCGAATATACAGCTTAAATGTAAACAGAAAATTTATTAAACAGAAAAGCAGAAAATATCAATGGAAAGTCTATGGCAAATCCAGTGGTCCAGTTGCGAATGACACAAGCTTTTATCGCGTCTTTATGCTAATAAGAGATTTTTGTAGCGATCGAAGAGATTTTTGTAGTGACGATTCACAAATCGCTAATCATTTTCTCGCAAAGTCTTTCGGTTTTTCTCTGGCTCACTCTCACTCTCTTCTCCTTTCCTCCCCCCCCCTCTCCCTTCTCTCTTTCTCTCTCTCTGTCTTCAACCATCCATCGGTCCATCAGTCCTCCAGGGGTTGGCCACTATGGCGATCGCGCAATAATACTAAAAAGATAAGACCTCCGGGAAAGAGAAGGGGCGCGATGTGCTGTCCACCCTTCGGAAGCAAGCTATTGCTTCGAGGCTAGGTGGCCCATAAGCTACTGACCTTATATGTATGTATATGGGCCGTAAGGAAAGACTTGCACATGTATCCAAACACACTCCTCACAATGGAGTCATGACGTGTACGACAATTTTCCCGCGCATCGCTGTGTGCTGCGCTAATAATGGGCAGACGAGCCGATCAGCCAGTTGACCGTGACTAGATAAAAAATACTGCCTGACAGTCGACTACCCTCGGACTTGGACTGCTGGCGCTTACCCTACACATAATGCGGACAGAGGAGTAACAAACTATCGGACTGACTCTCTGGGGCAGTTGTCATGCTAATCACGTACAACTTTGTGGGATGCGCGTTAACGGCAGGGGCAGTTTGCGTCAGAACCCTAAGAACTCGGGAAAGAGGCTGGGTAATGTGAATCGTAAATTCAGTTTTTTTACAGGAAAAGCGATGGATCTTGTGATCGATACTGTGCATCATATGCCATTTATAGCATAGAATTTCTTCATCTAATGAAATAAAGATATGTTAATATCTAATATATTTATATATATAAATATAATATTTCCTTCTTTTATTTCTGTAATTTCATTGTATTATCATGGACATAGCCAAAGGGAGCAAGGGAGATCATAATCCTCCTCTAAATCTTAAAAAGCAAAAATAATTAAAACTACTTAAACGGATTAATAAGTGCTTAATAAGTATTCACAAGAAATTAATTTTGGAAAAGAAGAAATAATTGGAAATTAAATTTATTAAAAGATTTTCTGAGAATTCAAGACGATTAGTGTCATAAATTTATTAATTTTTTTTTATTTCGAAAAATAGTTTACAATTTTAAGAGAAAATATTTATATTTTTTATCGGACTCAAAGAGCCAAATAGGTTTTATAACGCTAATTTATTATATAATATACATACATTGTACCTAAATAAACGCTTCGACCTTTACTGTGTCTCATCAGATTATAAACATATAAATTTCTCCCATGGCCATGTACATATACCTACGTCATAGTCTTATTTGGATAAAATATAAATTGATGCTTCGTGAAACAACGGGAAAAAAATATCTCGTACAATATGTGATTATCATTTTGTTTTTTTATGTTGACTTTTGGTCATTTTATGTTGATTTGTTGGTTCTTTATTTTTTCTAAAAGAAAATACAATAGTATTCCTAGAAGAATCTCTTGGTTCCTTTGCCGATGTACCAGCGATTATCAACATTATTAATTTGATTCCTTGATGTACTGTAATAAATATTTATTATTTTTAGCTTAGAATTGTATTACATTGAAATAATGTTACTTACACACTTCTGATTTCTCGTCGCTGTACAATCTTTTTATTATTACTTATCAATAATATATTTAAAACAAACATTTCTTAAACATTTTACATTGTACTTATGCTGTTTTCTTCTCATATATAAATGTCTACAAGTGTAACTTGTATATATCAAAATATTATATAATATAAAGTAGCTCTAGGGAGAAGGTATTTGGCAATAATTTGAGATCGCTAGAGTAGGACGGAGCGCTATTCCATCAGTTTCAACTTTGAAGTAACACAAAAATTTACGATAACAAACAATATCTCTTTGCAGTGACATGCTTATAATTACATTATACAATCATGATTGCTTCGACACAACTACAACCTTTAAATAATCAACATGTGCTGTTCAGAAACATAAGCATTATAACGAGAAATGAACGAAAAAGCTACTATCAACCTGTATCATCAACCAAAATGATTGAAAAATAGAATAAAATAAATGTAAATCATAAACTCCTTATAATACAGTAAAATAATAAGTCAAATAGCATATTTATAGGAGTCAACCACAATAATGGTTGCGCGAATGAAATAATTTCTTGTATCTAATAATACTAAATTCTATTTAATAAAATTGACAAAACGTGATAACATGTTTCGGCTTCTGCTTTGAGTCTCCTTCATCAACGATCTCAGCCATCGTGAAAACGATAAATATAAATAAATAACGGAGTCTTTATAAGAAAATAAAATAATATATCAATTTTCTCAATTTTTATTTCTTGTTTATTATTTTTTACAAATGTCGCCGAATTATATAATTTCTCTAGTACTTTGTGACGTCTTTCCACACTGTCAGTCAACAGTTTGTGAGCGATACATTGGTCTGGAATGACAGTGAATCATCATGATCCATAATATACTGCGTCAAAAATATCGTTGATCTGAAGAAGGCTCAAAACAGAATCCAAAACTTGTAATCATTTCCAATCTGTCAACTTTATTAAAAAAAAAAATAAATAAAACAAATAATATAAAACGACTTCTGTATGCAGACAACTTGCTCAAGGCGCATTTACGATGGGATTGACTTACGAATTCTCCCAGACGATGGACGATGGGCAACCGCCAATCGATATAATAAAATAAACTGTCAGCGGCAGCCCACATAAAAATGCTAAAGAGTCCGTATTACCGTGCAGATGTTCCACAGAAGAAAATCAGAGACCATCGGACATCACATCTTCTTCATAGATTAAAAAAGATCCAAAAACATTCATAAAATATATCAATTTAAATATTAATCTATTCAAGAGAACGAATTTTACGTAAACGAGAAACTTTATTGTCTGTTTTAACTATTTACACACTATTATTTGCTTCTAATCATATTTCTAAGGAAATATTCAATTTAAAGGATTTTACCGAGTGAATTGATTGTTGCATTGTCATATTTATTACTGTCTATTAATCAGAGTGTAACATTGTAAGAAGAATATTATAACTTTTTATTGTTATTTTTTACAGTGTTATTAAAAATATTCAATAATAATTAAAAATTACACATTCATAAGTAGGATACCTTGAACTTGTATGACGGTAGTTAAAAATAAGAGTGGATATATTTTAATGAATCTCTAATATAATTAAGTTCATATACTATTAATTAATTTTATTAATAAAGAGTTAAAATTATTATAAAAGTTATGATTTTATAATAATTAAGTTTTTATAATTGAATTACTGTATTTTTTTAAATAAATTTCCAACTACTTCTAAATATTTGAACAAGTATGCATATATGTATATATTGTATATACACTCATCTTTCACAGTTTCATCATATACTTTTTATACATATTCAACCTGCTAATAATTCATTATTTTAATTTAATGTTACAAATTACCTTTGTAATATCTGTAATATTCTGTGATACTTGTAACCTCTTTAATTTACAATTATCGGGAGACAGAACAAATTTAAATTTCCTATCTTTAACATAAATAGTCGAATAGTTATATTTTATTTATGTTATTAATATTTATTAGGTTTATTATTATAAATATAAAAATTATTACATTATTCCAAAATCTCATTATTTAAAAATTCTTTAATATTGCACTCAAGTAGCGAATTATCTTCATGTCTAAAATATATATGTTGAAAATGTGTTATTGCATTTGTGTGATGCAATAGATGATATGCGCTGGTCACTCTGTGAACATCGTATCGGTGATAAATGTAACATCGATAATATCGCCCTTCCCGCCTATGTAAATCATTGCCGAAACATTTAACCTTAGCATCGTATACAAGATTAAGTCGATCGTAAGCCGCAGAATCAATTTATGTAAATGAATCTTGTAGCAAAATAATGATAAATAATATAGCTATTAAAAGTATCATTAATTTGTACTATTAAGTGAAGTATAATATAATATATATCCATATATATATATATATAAAACGTATAATTAAATATAAATTTATTTTAATATACAATAACATAAGAAAATATATTCTACAATTCTCTATTTCTAATTTTATATTGCAATATACATAGTTGAACGATCATTTAATTAAAAAGTTTTCACACATATCACAATTGTGATAAAGTTAACTTCACAATTCTTACTTTTAGTCTATACGAAAACATGCTATATTGAGTAATTTTGATGCTCAATATTGAATTGAGCAAGTATCTACAAGACCAAAACAAAGATGTAAAAGCAGCAAGTGCAGGAGAGAGAAAGAAATTAGACAAGGTACACACGATAGTTAGTAACGACCGGTCGTCTGATTGGCCCGAGAGCTAAAAGTTGTATCGCAAGTAGGCGGAGCTATGATGCCAAGCACATCAATCGCCACTGGGTGAGGTGCGCGAGGTGCGCGAGGTGCGCACAACTGGATGCCCCTGCAAACTGAATAGATGTTCTCTCTATAGGAACTACCTCGTGACGCGACGACGCGAGATCCCTTTTCCACTATCATATCTCTCCGACGCGTAATCATTGCTATCACATTTCACATGTTTAGAGCAACCTCTTTGCCCGATACATTATAAAATTCGCAAAGACTAGCTGTCGTTATACGAAGTTACTCTTTTTTGGAATTGAATCTCACTCTAAAGAATGAAAACTGAGCCAATCTTAAAAAAGAACAGATCAATTTTTAATCTTGGAGAATAAAATTTCACTCTTCAGACTGAGATTCACTCTAAAAATTTTAGAGAGTATATTAGACATATTAATTTCATCTCTTTATTTAATCCAGACACATCATGTTTAGATAGTTATCTATTATGATCGTCAAAAATTACTAACAAGGAAAAAGCCTTAATTTGTGGAAGCTTTGGCAATACATAAAGAATGTGTTGATGTATAATAAATTATATTTTTGCTGCTCGATTTCATCCTGAAAAGGGGGTAAAATCAATTTCAGAAAATTGATCTATTTTTCGATTTTGTTTATTATTTATGAAAAGGAAGTAGAACAATTTAACGAAAGGAAGTAAAACAAAATTTTATTAAGTACTCACATAAAATTATGTTACTCTTATAATTATTTTCCTTGTTTCTATCGTTCCTTTTTCATATCTCCGCGATATTACATTGTACCGTGTGTGGCACGGTATTGTTCTTATACCACTCCTTTACATTAAAAAGTCATTATTAAAAATTGCGCTCGTATTTATAGTCTATTGTTAAGTCGTATCATTTAAAAAATGTAAAATACAAAAATATACCACCCTTGAAAAAAAGTGAAAATATTTTAAAAAACTGTTTTTGAAAAACAGTGACAATTTTCACTCTTTTTAGAATGAAATTTCACTTTAACGGAGTGAAATTTTACTTCGAAAAAGAAGTGAGATTAAATCTCCAAAAGTGAAACTTATCACTCTTTCAAGAAGTGAAATATTTTTATTTTTTTTCAAAGATGGTTGTATTTTCTTGGAGTGAGATTTCACTGCAAGAAATTTAGAGTGATATTTTCATTATTTAATGTTAAATTCTCATAATAGAAAATGATATAAAAATTATTTAATCATAATTTTTTAAAAGATTCAAATAGATGAGACAAAATCATGTAGTAAGAGAATCAAGCAGTACAATACTATAGCTGTGTGTTTGAACAAATATGTTAAAAGCAGAATTCTAAATCTGTATGGAATGGGAATAACTACTAATGAGATTTTCACAGTAGATCGCGCGCGCCATCGTAAGGAAGGGCGAAAGATGGATAAAAAAAGGAAGGGAGTCTTAAACCGTTAACGATATCACTCGTCAATCACGGTTGGTGGTTGATGTGTAAAAAGGCAAAGAAAAAAAGGAAGGAATTATACCGGCGTAATGCCGGAAAATGCGATCAACTCTGACATCAGGCAAATACACGAACGAGCCTTCCTGATCACGACTCGCATGAACGATTGTGAATCAAATCACCGTCGGCTTCTCCGTCACGACGGTAAAAGTAATTCCATTTAAACGAAAGAGAACTTTCGTTGTATTCCCATGAACATTCGTATAACTCAATGCCGAATCAGGCTCAAAATCTCAATGTTTGTATCAAACTTAACTTTAATAACATATTTCAAAATATCGTAATCTGAAGGTTACAATATTAATTGGATATAGTGATATGTATAAACATATTAGAATTAATAATTAATTATTACACATTACATGACTTATGAATCCGATCGGGCAATCTCCGCGCGATACACTTTAGATAATGCTAATACCGGCGGTATTATAACTTTCAAGTTTTATAACTCAAAAAGTACTGATCAAAAAGAAGCTTTATTATAACGTTTTAAAAAGCTTTTAATACCAGTTATTAGATTCTGAATTTAAAAATAGGTTTTATTTTAAAAAATCGATTTGATTTTGATCTGATCTTGATGGTGCCACTCAAGGTCAAACTGATAAGATCAGTAAATAAATTATTTTAAACTTTATAACTTTTGTATGAAACATTTTTCTCAGAAATGCTTACTTTTCAAGATACTTAAAGAATCCGGGACTTTTTATACGGGACAACCTGTATATTAATATAATATAGATAAGAGAAAAACTCCATTCCAAATAGATTTTTCTAACATTACACTTTACTTAGTTATCTTAAATATTAATAACTAATAATATATGTATGTATATAATATATATATATAAATATATATACATACATATATGTATAGCCGCGACACTTCTTTCCGCTTGATTTATTCGTTTCACAAAAGAACCTACCGTTGGTTTATTCTTTATCAATGAATCAATTAATAATTACCCATAATATTTTACGCGTGTATATATACATATATGCATATGCTGAGACCCATATGCACTCGTTCAAACTTATCATACGAATTGCATGTAAAAGAAGCTCATTATTACTCACAGTGCTTTCTCCAACTTGCTTTTTCAAAACTTGATCGTAATTTTCACTTACGATACGACATACTTAAGATAATCTTATTGAGATAAACGTGAAACAAGAATAATACAAAAAATTACAGATCCGGACTTGCGTCACAATATATCTCCGCTCGAAGGGCACGTAGACAAAAAATAAATGTACTTGCTATACAATAAAAGACAAAAAAAATGTACTTGTTATATAAAAAATAAATGAGCTTGTTATACAATCGGAGTGCAAGCTATCGATTGAGCGTATACAGACATTGATCAATTCAGCCGTTATTAAGACCTGATAATCTTGGTTTGCCGCAACTCGCCACGCGCCGATTCGCGTAAAGAAGCCATGGCCGATCTTACGCCTTGGCCAAGCAGAACAACAAGTTACGATAACGTCCAAATGACATTACAATGAATCGGAAATAATTGAAAAATGATCATTTTGATATCATAAAGACTTGTTATTCTGCTTGGGTGACGTCGTTTGCACTTATTTAGCCAAGACTACCGTGTCTCTAGATTTATGCACGTTTATACGTGTATACATATATACATAAATACATACTTACATGCGTATACATATATGCTTTGAATGTTTGTAAAGAATAAAAATAAACCTCCATTTGTTCTTTGATTTCTTTATTGCATATTTGATAATAACAAATATTTTTCTACATAACTTTGCAAAGTTGTTGTGACAGAACAAAAGTTGCAAATTTGTACCTTGGATATATCAAGGTTAATAAATTACGTTGCGTAAATTTTTACGAATTACATAAAATGGGTTTTATCAACGTAATATATTTCTTTCTTTTAATACCTTTTCAGAGTATTTATTATACAAATAAGAAAGTAATAATATTTCTAAATGTAATAATATATCTATGCTTGTTAATAGCATAAATATACTTCATTCGTTGCGACATTCAACCCGACATTAATGCGACCCTGACATTTATGCAAAAAAACTAATTATACATGTAACATGTAAATATATAACAATTATTTCAATTTGTTTTTCACTTAACAATAAAAGTTTTAAATATTACTTAAAAATTTTATATCGATAATAAAACATAACATAAAAATATATATATTAAATATAAAAAAATTCAATAAATTCAAAAAGAAGTTTATAGTAACAAAACAATAATAAAGTTCCACTTTCTTTCGTTATATTCTTTCTAGTTGATTTTGTTCTTATTACTCACAGTTCTATTCAATATTGATAAACTAAATATAATCATATTAAATAGAACTTTTTAGAAACAAAATTAGGAATTAAAAATGTAGTTTAGAAAAATCGCTGTTTTCTTGATAATAATACATGCTTTGTCGAGAAAATAGTAATGATAGTAAAATAATAATTGCAATACTGTTATACGAAATATCCATATATCGATACATTGCTATTTCAAATTTAGTTTGAAATAAAGTATATAAACAAATATGTTTAGAATAAAACAAATGGAATAAGCAAATATTTCGAAGTATTATTTTATAATGTGATATTTCTATATAACATTAAGAATTCCGACAAATTATAAACATTTAAAAGGATTTCATTGTTATCTTCAATAGTTTATAAAAAAACAACTAGTTCGTATACAAGAAACATTGTTAGACATCTTAAATATAAAATGGTTTAAATAACTAATATAATTATTTATTTACATGTTTATCTATATTAAAGAAAAGATAACATGCAAATGTATAAAAAATTGTTCAAATATTAGTTTAAGAAGAGGGGTACACAACATGTAATGTATGACATGGAAATAATGAATTTAATGAAAAATTAGATATTCCAAAATCATGTTTTCTTTCTACAAAAAAAACCATGATTTTTTTTACGATTATACGATATTTTTTTAACAAAATTATAAGATAAAATTATTAAAAAATTAAATATGGAATTATATTTAATACTGACATATAAAATATGAACTATTACGTACAGTATTTCGTACTTTCGACTTCTCCATAGTTATCTTTCTGTTACCCAGAAAAAAATATTATATTAATGGACATATTTTACATATAATTATATATAATTGTATATATAATATATATCCATTTTTATATAATTATATGTAATTTTATATAATTATATACACATATAATTATATGTATATGAAACATTTTTCCTGAGTATTTAATAAAAGTATTTTAAAAAAAGCACGAAGTATACTCCTCTTGAAAATAACTGTTACAATTATTTTTACAATTATTACAATTACAATTTTTTTTTTTTTTAAAGGACACGGTCTTGCGCCAAGTGTATGTGTATAATGCGATATTGCACAGTTGCGAGATTAGGATCTCAATAATGGATGAATCGATCAAGTTCTGATTCGACAATGTCAAAGTTTGCGCCTTTTACTAAGCACTTAATATATAATATTTGTAATAACTGGTTATATTTGCTGAAAATTGTTTCACTGAATAATGACTCAAAGTGCATGGTAGTCGAAACATATATGAAAGTTGCTAAATTAAGTTGAAATACATTATCTTACGTTCTACAGACTACCGCACTATTTATTTTCATTATAGTATTTTTGATTGTTATAATTTTTAATTTTTAAGTTAATTTTTTTAAGAGTTTTAAGTTATTCTTTTATATGTTTGTAATATATTAAAATATTTTAATATATTATATATCACTCACTGGATAAAAGATCTTGTTGAGTTAATTGGAATTGTAGTAGATTTAATATTTTTAGTTGAATTTACTAGAATTCTCAGACATATTATAGTTAAATCTAGCAAACATTTCAAATCTAGATAAATAGAGAAATTACGATATAATTAGAATACTAATGGATATAAATTCGTTTGGTTTGTTCTTTTTATTGATGCAATCAGAACATTTTTCTCAGCAAGCACATAATAAAACGCGCAAAATATGACATTCAAAATGTCAAGACAGCTAATAGCTCAAAGCAGTAAAAATTATATGCAAAAAAAAAATAATATGAAAATATAAAAAGGCAACATATTTTGAACGACGATAATACGTCTTATTATTAATGTAAAAATATTACATTTTGTACTTTGTATCGCGGTATCTTCGCTTGTAAGATAAAAAATAAAAACTTTTTTTTATATATTTTAAATCAAAGCCAAAATAATTGATTGAGCCTACTCAAAGCTTGATTAGTTCAACCGTTATTCGATAATTTTAGACACCTACTTGCAACTAGACGTCGATTGTATCTTTTTCGAACTTTCTCGCCTCTCGTACTTTCATCTCGCATGAAGAAATACGCGTGATTGGTTATGAGCATAATGAAAATACGATACTTATGGAAATGAAAATTACAAGTGCGAATGATATTATAATTAAATTAAGACATTTATAGTACGATTATATCATATAATCTTGTTGTGACGTTAAGAAAAAGAACGATTTTAAATATCGGTTGTGTTCCAATTCAACTGTATTTCATAATAAATGTTACAAAATGTATGTTATTCCAAAAACATTACTCAAAACAACAGTATATATATTGATTTAAAGATAAAGACATGGATACGTATGATGAAGATACATAAAGAGGTATTGTAAGAGAATTTGTAGCGAATACAGTATTATACATATAATTGAAATAATAATGTTTAGTATATATATATATATATATATATATATAATAATTAATGTCTCATAATTAAGTCGCAAGTTTAAAAAACGTACATTATATTATTATAATAATTAAAATAAATATTATAAATATTATTATGTTTTATTATAAATGTATATTAAGAATTGTATTATCTATATAAATAATCTGTAGAACAACATACGTACATATTTAAAAAATATTTTTCAATATACCATCTCTTTATATTCAGTATCGTATACAATGCAAGTTTCACATAATTTAACTGAATTTAACATCCAAATTATACTTATCGAGCAATTTCACATGAAACTATTGTATTTTTATCACGCTGGAAATAACCAAATTAAATGTGATTTTACTTTTATCATTTTTACTTTAGATTTTGAAATACACAATCGATTTCTTGGCTGGCTCATGTATAAATATACCTGTTGTTGATAGTCTCTCATACTACATGTACACTTGACGCAAGACTCGATCGTGTCTTTTGAATATTGTTCTCAAAAACAGAATTAATCAATTGTAAAAGAAAAGAAATATGGTCAATGTACTTAAATAGAATGTAGTCATGCATTAAAATATAACAAACAGTATAGTCATAAATTAATTTTTTGTTACTATGAATATAAAAATACTAAAATAAGGTCATCTAAAAATATTTTACACGATATATTATATTTTATATCACAATATGTAAAAATAAATTGCAAAATATCTTATGAAGTATCCATAAATTCTCATTTTACACATGAGCAATAATATAATAAATAGTTAGACTTAATTTGCGTACAAAAATATTTTTTAATTCCACTATAAAAAAGAATTATTAAATCTCTTTAATTTTTCTGCTTGCAAAATAATCGAATGTAGTATATAATACTCTCCTCCAAACTAACATTTACTCATTGCATAATTTCGTTTTTAAATTTTGCAAATGATTACATTAATCATTTCATACAAATTATTATGTAGAAAATAAATCAAATAATTGGAATTGTAACTTTGTTTTGTTGAAAGTAAAAGAAATAAAGAAATAGTGAATAATAAGATATGTGTAATAGGATATATTTTTCTAGTGATTTGGTTTTTTCAAATATGCAACAATGTACTAGAAAAGTATTAAGTTAATTCTCTTAATTTTTTAAGTCGAATACTTTTTACACAATTTTATTTTTATGAATATATGTAAATATTAAAGTAGCAAGAGTAATGACATAAGATAAAAAAATAATTAATAATGTAAATAGTTTAAAATAAATTAAAATAGTTTACTCCGATATTTTGAAAGAAAATATGGATTATTTCATAATAGCTTTATTATTTAATAATTTATTTTTTAATAACCTTAATAATTTTAAGATCAATTTTAATAACTATTGTATATATTAGTTGATAGAATTATACATAGATAGAGTTGTTGTCATCATAATTATAGTAATATGTAATTATAGTTACAAATATCAAAAAGTTTTTCTCTCAGTGTACATGCAGCGAGTAATGATTAGTTAAAGTGTCTATACTTATGTTATAAAAATAAAGGCAAACACTTCAAATAACTTATATATAGCGTTAAAGCTCTTTTTATAATTATAAAAGATTTACATTAATTAAAATATATGTACATTTATATTTTATAGTTGCATATATATCCAAAATAAAAAAAAAGAATTTAAGGCTAGACTGCATATGTATATGTTGAATTAAGCTAATTAACTTCACATTTCTTTTGAATTAAATGCGACATGTTGAATTAAAATAAATTAAATGTGGTTTCATATTTCATTTTTTACAACATTTATCCTTATGACATGCAATTTAATCTTTTTTATATTAAATCCCAAATTGCATATTATATAAAATAAAATAAATATTAAAATAGCAGTATTGTTAATTTCAATTCAGTATTGCAATCACTGTATATAATTACTATAATAGAAACAGTTTTCGATTTTGCGAGAGAAATAGCCAACAAGCCACAAGAATAAAATTGTAATTAATAGTTATTTATACAATTTTTCTGGTAAATTTGGTGACTTTTGTGAAGACATCATCGTTGTTACCCACTACAAATGATTCACGTCGTCCCTTTCGGCCGTTTGCAAAAGCGACTGGTGTCGCACTCAGTTTCTCTTAATAGGAACGGAGATCGTAACGTGGAAAAGCGAATAGTACTCCGCCACCCCGTGGCTGTTTGACTTAATTTTACGAGGGGTCGCTCGAAACGACAAGGGCAGCATCGGAAGGGTGGAATGCGCGGTAGCGACAGCAGTGGCGGTTTAGCAGATAAAAATTATTCGTTTAAAGTCAAGAGATACGCTATAGAGTACAGTTAAGTTTTCCCAGAGGAGTAAATTCTTCTCGCGCGTTTCTACGCAATAATAACTATAATTGAGTAAATAGTCGCGTCAGGCACTAAAATTTCGAGAAACTAAAGTGCAAACTTCTATACTGTACATAATTTTAAACTTCTCCTCTGAAGAGCTTTGACTTTGTTTAATTGCAGTAAGAGATGCAATGCTGCAAAATTTAATGAATATGATGTAGCAGATTTAAACTATTAAACTACATCGCGATATCTTTTTTGCTATATATAATAGTTTATAATTTGATTGCTTTTAAGTGAAAGACTGTCGCGAAAACATGTTTACTTAAAAATATCGTTATGATATCTTCTATTATAGTACCATTATAATATCATTAAGATATATGATATACAGTATTATCCAAGGAAAGTGCTCAATTATAAAAATATTGATCGTAAATAATTGCATCGGATATCGCAAGCCCTAACATTTCTTTTTACATACACCGAAAACACGAATGTAAGGAACATATACCAGATTTACGTCTCGCGAATTGAAAGAAAAGAGAAGTTAAACACTCAAATGAGAAACCGAGAATGCTGCCTTTTATTAGAGATCTTATTTTCTCGACGAAGAAGTATATATGTATATATAATGTGTACATACGTGTGTTCTATGCAAACAAAAAACACCTGATATTTATGGTCCAGCTGATCGGCTACTCCATTCGCAGATCGGATCTCACTAAATCACCAGTCGGTATACGCCTAGGAAGGAACTAGCCGCTTCTCCCCACAGTCCATGGCCATAAGGTTTCGATGTTGCAATGATGCGAATGACGAAGGATGGAAGAGAAATCGATGAAAAGAAGTTGAAGTTCTATTCGGCCTACCCTTGGTACACCTTTGAACAATGCGTCATATCTGAAAATATATCTACGAAATAAAGATCCATATACACATTGCGTAATATATTATAGTATAATTGACACTTTTCAAAATGCACAATATAAAACTTGCACTATTTAGGAGAATAAAAATATTCTCGTATATATACAAGTTGCAGAATAATTAATGTTAGTACTTTCGTTAGAATTACTTTCGTCATTGTTGTTATGTAATTATATTCTTTTTTTTTATTTAAAAAAGAACAAAATTTCAAGTAATATTTTATTTCACAGTAGTATTTCATGTAATACCTTAAGTAACATTTTATTTGTATAAAAATGTATGTGACATACTGTTTATCTTTAAGTGTTTAAAAATTTAAAATAAAGCGCGATCATACGCAATTATCTTTTTCTAATATTCTAACACCAACTGGTTTTAGTTATAAATAAAATATATTAAAAGATATTAATCTTTATCATTTATTTCGGAAAATTTCAGTAAAAATGTCAATAAAAATATTTGTTATTGTCAAAATTCAATTTTGTTACGCTCAATGTTAAATGCTTATTCTTATAAACATTGCGTGATATTTATTGCCTAAAAAGCACATACGCACAGCTTATCATATTTATAAAAATTACTTTTTTCAAAAATTTTAATTTTTAAGTATTATATTGGGTTAGAGAAAGAATTTTTTTACAAGTTGGTAAAAAGACCTTTCCCCATTAATAAAAAAGATTCGTTAAAAAAGATGAAAATTTAAGTTTAAAAAATAGGGTTTTAAAACTTGAAATTTCTACTTCCGAATGGTTACTATATTTTTTGAATTTACGTGAGTTTGAAATTTTTACGTATAGAAAACTATGAGCTGAAAAAAATGAAAAACTTTTTTCATTTTGTAAGTCTGTGGCGTGTCTAAAAAAAATTTGAGCAAATTTTCGACTATCTATTGTGAAAGCTTGAAGCTTTCCCTATAAAATCGTTTTTTTAAATTGTTTCTACGATTTTTTGTTCTTGAGTTACTCGCGGATTAAATATAGAAAAAGAAACACTGACTGTATTGCTCGTAACTCTGTTAAAAATTATCATATCACAATTAAAAATACAGATTCTTAAAGCTAAAATGTTGCTCTATCAAATGGTATAATTGTTAATTTTTTAAAAATAGAATATATGGGCTGCTAAAAAAGTCTTTTTATCAATCTGTAAAGGGACTTTTTCCCTAACCAAATATTTTGAACTAAAATAAAATAGATACACTTGAAAATAAGAAAAAACTGTTGTAAAATAAAATACAATATTGTGAAACCATCATTCAGTATTCGGCCAATTCAAAACTGGGTCAAGGTAACTATTTTCTCATAATCTCCTTATTCTCTTGTGACTCTGCAGATTTCATTTACTCATTCATTTGATGAACATCAAAATTTATCGATAAATATATGTGTTATGTATGAGTGTGTATGAATGGGTATGTACATATGTATGTATATGTTACACGTCTCTATGTAAGTACATCCTATGTGCCGCGTCATCAACCATCGCAAACTTACATCGTCATCAGAAGTGAAAGATGCTGGCATCGCCAAATCTTTCCTTTCTCTGCCTTCTATACGTAGTGAGAGTAAACGTGACGTCACCGACTTAAAGCTGCCGAACGGAAGGAATGGTATCGATTGATTCGTACTTTACGAACAGAGATTAGAAAAGCCAGTGAAATCGTAAGTTTATTTTTCTATGATATTACTCATAGTACAAAAACAGAACATCTTTATGTAATTAATTAGCAACAATATATAATCACTGTGAGTAGCATAAATATTTACACCCTGCAGTAATAAAAGTTTATATATAATCTAATACACACAAATATATATAATTATACCGGGAAAAAATAGTCATACGTGATCAATGTGATTATGTATAAGTCTTGACCTGACATGGTCATACACGGTCATACATAATCATACATGATCATACATGACTACATATCATATCCGTTGCTTGATCGTTACGATCGTACGGAAACCGCTACTTCGATGAACAGTGAATGTTAATTGATGTATACCTATATGTGACGTATCATATTGTTAAAAAGATGGAACATGTATAATTAAAATATATTTCATTTATAAATGAATCTGAAATAATTCTGTTTCGGCAAAGAAAACTTGCAACAGTAGTTGCAAAATAGCTTTATTAGTATAACCGGATGCTAAAAATCTATGTATGAATGTACGATCACGTATCAAGAGTGTGCAAAGAGTTACTATACAGAATCGTATATGATTATGGATAGTCGTATAATAACTTGCATACATTCATGTACGATTCCATATAAATCCATAGCAATGTACATGACTATGTACGAATATATGCACTCAATCATTCATGATCATATACTAGCATTCGAAATTATATATTATGTAATGCATGATTTTATATGTATAATTATGTGTAATCATGCATGGACTATTTTTTTCCTAGGTAGGTGTTTAGAATAAAGCGTTACAAATTTTTATCTCAGAAACAAAACATTTTAGAAAAAAATGTTTTATAGAAGTTTTGTGAGAAGGACTTCGAGGAGGACACGAGATGGTGTCATTAGTTTGATCTTGGGTGGCGTTGTCAAGGTCAAGATTATATAAAATGTTCTAAATAAGACTACATTTTTTATCCATATATTATATGTTTTTTTTTGTTTTATATAATCTCCGTTCACATATAACAGTTACGAGGAAAGTCCGCATAGTGGACAGTGTTGACATTGCCCAAGTTGTCTGCTGCTACAATGTCAACATTTGCGAACTTTGTCCGTAACATGTACTCATCGGCAAAAAATGGGTTATTAAATTTTAGCACAAATTTTTAATCTTTTTATGGATGCAAAACGGTAGTATAAATTTTTTAAGTATTTTATATTTGGTATTTTAGAAGAAACTTCCCGCATTTCAATCAGCCTTAATTGCAGTATTACAAATAACAGTATTTCTAATGGTATTATCTTAAATTTTAAATTATTTATGTATTTCGTCATTATATGTATAAAGCACGAAGTATTATATTCTTTCTATAATCATTATTCTTCGGCTTCGTTATTGGAATAAACAGTTCGGAAGATTGGTCAACATTAGAAATCGTATTTACAATATTAAGAAGAATTTATTTTAGATTGCATATGTGTGAAAACACAATCAATACTAGAAATCGTATTTAGTTCCTACTTTGCCCGACATTTATTTTTATTTATTTAGTTCCTATGTTTTGATAAAATATATCATAATAAAATAAGTTCTTACATAAAGCGAGAACGTTCGTTTTTTAGTAAGGTTCAATTTATAAATTATTTGAAATTAATTTTTTCTTTACAGTTTAACTTGCATTGATAGGTGATTTTTTAAATTTACTTTAAATGAAGTTTAGGATTTTTAAAAGTAATTAAGAATTTAAAAATATTTTAGATCATTTATAAAGTGCATAAAAGATTAATCTAAAATAATTTGAGAAATTTATATAAAGTTCACTCGCAAACAATACGCGACATCCTAAAGAAATGCGGCGATGCTGCATTTTCTCGCAAGTAAGATTTATACAAAATAGAATAAAATAGGAAAATGCAAAATGTCATTTCCATTTTAAATACATATGTATTCAAAATGACACTATTTCAAATATTACCTATGATTATTATACATATTATATGCATATAATTATACATATAATTGTACATATTGAAAACTGAGAAGAAGCTATAATTAATCCAGTTTTATTGCTAAGCATCACATTTCAGAATACATATGATGATATAATTATAACTAAAAGAATACTTACTTGAAAAAATTCATTGTTTTTTCAAACCGTCACCATCCAAGCCAAATCCTGATATGGCTCATATTTTATAACTCATATATATTTTGTCAAATAGTCTGACGATCTACAAAGTGATAGGCAAGATAGTCAATGCCGTGGTGAGCTGCATCGAAAGTGTCGAAACAGGTGGGTTGACGAGGGGAAGAACTAAGGAACCTCGAGAATAAACCGGAAGTGAGATGAGCTTTATTGTCAAGTCACGCTGACATCGTGGCTTATCTCTATCTTCTACAATAATCCTTCTGCTTCAAAAGTTCCCTCCTTTATCCCTGTATATGACCACTCCATATTCACTTGGTTACAAATACATGTTTATAAATGGAGAGATGAGAGAAATCTTTTACAAAAACAAATACAATCCTAAATTGAAAAGTTGAAGTGTATTTTTATACATATTAAATTGCAGAACTAAGAACTTAAAAAATTAATGTCTTATAACCGTTATAGTTACAAATAGTCGGATTTGTTCGGAAACTCTAATAAGAAAAAAAAAAGTAAATGAAACATTTGTAACAAAACTCATTATGTCAAATATCAGTCAAATAAACGCAAATTCAATTTATCAACTTTCAAAATCTTTTTTCTTGAGAATGAAACCATGTTTGAAAAAAAATGTATTCTATCATTTTGATTTAGTTAAATTATATAATTACCCCTTCTTGTACTACATATTTCCGCTTGCACTGTATATATGATAGAAGAAACAAAATTTTTGAAAATACTTTTATTTTTTAAATTAATTTATACGTTTGAAATTACATAATACGTAAGATCGAAAATAAAGTATTTTGGAAAACTTTATAATTAGATTATTTTATATCTGGATTTAATTAAACAAAAGCTATTATAACAAGAGCTGTTAAACGAATCTGGTTAAACGGACAGTCAATCTGTCAACTTGACATGCGACGTCTGTTCGGGGATTCTGTGAGGGTCGAAAACGAGCCATTGTCAAACGACCCTTGTGGACAAGTCTATTAAATTCTCATTAGAACTTTATCCTCTTCCATGCCTGACAATCATTGAACGCAGCTTTCGCATGACAAAATCTGTTTCGATATCACTAGTGTCACGTACATAAAAAGTAATTCTTCCAATTATTTTCTTATCTTCATATCTGTCCTTTGCTCGTCATATAGAAAGACTATATATCATATTCAATTAGAAATATGTCTATCTGATATCTTTAAAATACTATTTATTTCCATAATATTAGTAGAGATTTTAATTCTGATAGTTGAATCACAGAGAGTTTAATTGCTATTTATCTGCAACTAAATAATATCTATACACTAGCTATACGCTATTCTTGAATTCATCCAACAAGACTTCTAATGTCTTGAATATTCACTATTTGTAAGCAATATTTCTAACAATGGCAATAATTTTTTAGTCGTAATCGTAAGGTCTCAAATAAATTGGCTAATCAATCAAAATTGCGATCTCACATTTCAATACGCTCGATTGTGATTGGCCAATTTGCTTACAGCCTTACGATTACTAAAATTTTTGTACATGTAATGGACTTAAGATACAATATATATTGTAACACAAATTATTCAAAAACCCCACTGAAGTCAATTTCTTTATTTTTCATTTAAAGATCGTTTTTGAAATATCAATGTGATTGATTAAACAGAAATGATAATGTAAAAAAAATGTAACTAAATACATTTTCTTGTTAATATACATATGTATAGACTACATATGATAGTCCAGAAGAAATATATGATATCTCTAGAATCCTCTGTATGAATTTGTAAAGGACGATTTCGGCAATCTCGGCTTTTGTTCTTTCTCTTGCTTCCTATCAAGCTGCGGGTTTCGAGACTAGGAAAGAGGTGAACGTATTGTTTACCGACGTTCCATCCCGATGGTTTCATCGCCGAACAGCGGTGTCAGCAGAAATGGCGTTGCAAATAAAGTGAGGGAAGCGGGAAAGATAGGTTCGTTCATAAAATCGCGTACTGCTTGCTCATGTTTCCAAGTAGCAAAGCTAGTTGACGTTTGCGCAGTTCAAAGATTTATTCGCTGTTATGATAGCAATTTCGATTTATTTAATACATGATTTTTTATGCTCATGTATAATTATGTACAATCATGCATGGACCATTTTTTCCTGGGTGATAATATAGTTATAATTTTATGTATTAATTTCGTATACATATATATATATATATATTGAAATTTATATGCATATATTTCCATGAGGGAGACATATCTATTCTTTATCGGATCAACACATGTTTTCTAGGGGAGATATCTATCTTTTCTATCGAATTATCCCATAAAATATGCACGATGTATAGTTTAATAGAACAGTTACATTTTATCGAATCCTATGTTTTAAAGAATTTGGAACTAGAAATAAAAGTTCTATTAAAAAATGAGTATTATAATACTTGCTATTTACTATTGACTCGATATTTAATAGTGTAAAAAAAATAATAAAAAGGACAAATAAATTGGAGTAGGGTAATGATAATGTGAATGTAGACATAACTCGCGTACGGCACAAAGTTATACAAAAGTTGCAGCAACACTGCAGCAACATTGCATGTTGCAGCAATATTGCAGGGATTTTGTAACGACATTGCTGCAAATTCTGTGCTGTATGGGAAGAATTAACTTTTCCATATATTAAGAATGTGTCAGAAATAATAAGGTAATAGAAGCGGTGAATAAAATTGAATACATGATTGATTTTAGATAATAAGAATCTTATTGGATCATACATTTGAAAATTCAATAAATAGGAAATAGGAAATAGAAAATACTGGTCATGATGATCAAAGATAGATCTTTCAATGCTTAAATAATTTAATATGAATTATTATATACAATACTATATATAATATCTACATGCATATTTATAGACATTCGAACAAAAAAAAAGATTTATGATATCAATAGCAATATTAAATTGCTTGTCACTTTAATTTATGAAATTACTACTTCAGTTTCGGTTTAGGACTGTGTTTCAAAACCGACAAATAATCGGTGCACAGTTAGCTTGAACTAGAAATTGTATAAATTCACAAGAAATATTATTAGGCACGAAGAACCGCCTTAAATTGAATTATAGTGTGTTCTTCACTAATGTGTACTTAATCCCATCAATCCATTTTCACTTAATATTAGATACACAATGCTTTGGTATCACCTCGACAATTATGCAGTAACATTGTCCAAACGCCCTTTTTGTACAATATATACACTTGAATATTCAGTCATTTGATATATTTAGCTATTGTACAGAGCATATTTATATACGTAAATATACAGAGGGATTCCGGAAAATTTGCGACAAATTGAAAGAAGTGCTAGATCTGCGCAACCGTCAATAATGTTTGACGGAACATAGCTCTTTAATTAGGTATCATCGGGCCTAGATTATTTAACAAAAGCTGTTCAATTTAAGGAGTTCTATCATCCCTTTAAATTTGTCCAAATTATTCGAAATTATTTTATATAATACGTATAATGTACACAATTAAGTGAGATATTTTTGTTTTCCCAAATTTTGAGCAAGTGTTACATTGTGCATTGTAACGTTTATTCTAATATTGTCGGTTTATAACTACTCACCAATAGAAGAATCTATCGATGCAACAAATGAGCTGTTCAAGTCCAACAAGCGCCTCCTCGGCGCTGTCGATGTCACAGATAGACTTCGGGACTCGCTGGTGCTGGTTGGTGTGGCTGTTGTTGTTGTGGATGTGGTTGCTGACTTTGGGTCTGATGTTGCTGCTGCTGTTGCTGTTGCGTCATCTGCTGTTGATGATGGCTATGATTGTGATTGTGATGATGACTCTGTCGCGTTCTCAACATATCGTATCTTTGCTTGTAAAGGTCGCGTTCCTGTTGAATCCGTGTTAGCTCGATCTTCGCACGCTGGAGTTCATTCTGCAAGTTCCGATTAGTGCTCTCAAGGTCCTGCCGTTGCTGTAGCCGTTTGCTACGACAGTTCTGAGCGTAACCACGATTCTTTAACGTTCGTCGCTTTTGCTTCAGCCGCACCACCTTCGCACACAATTGTAGATTTAATCATATATTTGAGCCTTTTCAACAACTTTATATTCTTAACATTCTTAATTTATGTTTTCTTAATTTTTTTTTCTCAGCAGTATTTGCCACAAAATTATGTATAAAATAAAAAATCAAAACAACGTATAATTCATTGTATAGATATATAATATTGTGTACAGATATTGTATAGATATATAATAATAGCACACAATGAGTTTGCATTTTACGTAGGTGCTGTTGTATAATAATAAAAATAACAACTAAAGAGAAATGTTAAGAATAAGAAAGTTATTTGACTTCAACGTGTTTGGAACAAAAAAAGTCTGATTGTTATAATTAGTATATTAACTTATCAAAATTTTACAAGAATGAAAATCGATATAATTTTATTGTGCTTAAAATATAGGTAGACAGACAATACCATAATTATCCTCATGCATATTGATCTCATATTTAAAAAATAAAAAATTAAATTATACCAGTTTTATTATAAAAGACTATTAAGGTTATCGATATTTATTAGTTTTAATTCTTGATTTGAAACATCGGTCCCAAGATTTCCAAATTAATTTTGCTACACAAATAGAAAAGAATCACTCACCTGTTCTCGTGGACAACCATGGAGACGTTTGTTGAGTTCACGTACAGAAAGTGACATCAAAAGTTCATCATCCATGAGTTCTTCTTGAGGATTCGTACCGTTACAATTAGAGTACAGGCCGTTACCAGAACGATGAGTTGGAGTGGGCCCACCGGCACCGCAAGAACTCACGGAGCATACGCTCAACGGTCTGCCCGGTTGTATTGATAAACCTTGCATGCTATCTTCCATCCCCTGCATCACAGGCCCGCCCGCGGGAAGCATTCCTCCTCCTGTACCTGGACCACTGTAATACTCTAGATGACTTGACATTGCCAGGTATCCACCTGCGACAACAATATCCATGTGGCAAGTTCAAAACATGTTAGAAAAAGTAACACGTTGGAAAATGACGAAATATTGAGAAATAAGAAAAGTTAATTAGCAATGTATCATATACATTATTAAATGTGTTTCTTTTTTTTTAATCTTCAGTAGTTATTAATTTTTTTTTACTAATTGTGAGTAAGAGACATGTCAAGGCACAGTTTTCACAATTTCAATTCAATTATTATAGATAATTATACGACATATACATATTAATACGATAGAAAAATCTTCCTCTATATTTCATGCCAGGAATGATCCTGTATATATATTATATATATATGTGTTTCTTGAATAGCAGATCATATAGTGTTATTCCTGATTAAAAATTAAGTCAAAAAGTCCTCTACAATTTTGCAATTTGGTTGACAAAATATTAATTTCTAAATATTACCGAATAAGCGCGTATTCGGCTACTCAACCATTAACTATCACGAAAATTGTAAAATGGTAAAGAACTTTTTGGTTCAATTTTTTATCAGAAATAGCAATATGTGATTTGGCAATCGCTTACTCAGCAATCTTTAGAAATTAATATTTCGTCAACCATTGTGATAACTATTGTGTGAAGCTTCTTCAAATATTATTTCTTTGTTCGTCAATTCTATTCCTTAATTAATAATCTACGCGTATGTCCCACATATGTTGAATCGCAATTTAAACAATCTATCCTGTAAACTATGTTAGAACGTGACTATAGATAGATAAGGAATCTTAAAGTACATTAATAAATCTTCAATTTATTGATATGAGAGAGAGAGAGAGAGAGAGAGAGAAAATAATTTAAATATAGGAACTTTGTTTTTTAAATTGAATAAGCAATTTTCAAAATAAATAGAATTATAAAATAATTAACCTTATGTCTCACACAGAATCATAAGATTTATTATTTTTATTGAACTGAACAAATTTAAGAAACAATTTTCTTTTTATGATGAAAAAATAAAATGAAATAGACAGTCATCAAGAATATATTGCAAATATTTTATCCACGACAAACAATTCGAAAGGAAAGTATTTTTAGAGATATATATAATTATACATCTTTTTTTCTATCCCTAAAATAAATAGATTACGTTTCCAAAGGTTGACTATTTACTTTGAAATTATCAAATTACTACTATATTGAATTAATCTTAATAAAGGACATGTATTTCCATCGAAGTCGATAAATAGTTTATATCAAGAATTGTTATATTTTTTTATGTGAATGTTTGTTCGCCAAAGCTTATAAATTGTTAATAAACAGTTTGCGACAAGTTGTTATTTTTTGTTTGATTGCTATTTGCAAACAGTTCGTTAAACATTTTCTCTAGAAGCGATAAAATAAAAAAGCGACAAACACTCAAAGTAAATATTGATGTAAACAACATATTCAATTTTTGCAGATATTCAACAGTTGATTGCAAACTTTTCGCATGCAATGTTTGCAAATAATATTTCGTGAATAAATAATTTTTTTTTCCAAAAATGAATTATTGACCGTTATTGTACTTACTAGCGTGCCTAGTATGTCGCGGAAGATGTTGCAACTCCTGGAAATGATGATGCGCCGGTGTTGCTGACCAGGACTCATGATGAGTCTCCGGAGTTTGCTCTTGAGGACAGTGGGGTCTCAGGTCCAGCGGTTCTTGTCTCAATGATTGCGTCAGCCAACCCATACCACCCGTACCCACTTGCATCTCTTCCTGTACCAATGCTGCTGGTTGCTGCAGCTGCAGCAATATACCACCACGATCGCGAAGATCACGAGCATCGCGGGAATCTCGATCGCTGCGGTGAAGTTGCAATGGCGGTGGAGATGTCGATACAGGCGGCGTGTCCGGCGGCGTGCCCGGATGTGACAGCGTGGTGAGATGCGCCGCGGCACCAGGCGGTGCCTTTACCAAGACGCCATGTTGCACTTGAATATGGGGCTGACCATATAGTGGATGCGGTTGTTCTAACTCGTGCGCGGGCGGCGTTAATGGTGCCAGAGTCAGTCCTTGCGATTGCACTTGTCCCGGAAGCTGTACAACGCTACCATTTACCATGACCGTCGGTGAACCCATTCGTACCTGCAAAATGTTAATTTTTACAATGTCAATAATTATCATGATCGAGGACACAATAGTCGATTAATAAGCGAAAAATTTAAGTTTCTCATTTTATCTGTATTAGTACTCTCTTAAAAGTGTGCTGATCTATGGGACTGTACGAAAAAAAAAAAACAAACCGCTATTTCTGTCTCATTTTCAGAACTTTCATAAAGGCTAATATAACTTTAATTAATAAAACATAGATTCACAAAACTCCTGTGTTTCTGTTCCAATTTTTTTTAAATCGAAATCCTAGGGACCAACCTCAGTAAAAGTCACCGTATCTACTATTTTATTTCAGTACTTAAAGGTTATAATAAATAATAAAAAATATATTAATTTCTTTTATGATGTTGAAAGATCTGTAAATAATGTGGTAGCTAATGAACTTACTTCTATTTAACTGTTTGTGTCATGAATTTTTGTATGAAACCGATTATTTTTTGAAACTTTGAATCAGAGAATTTTTTAAATCACTGATTATAAATCAGAAGTCATTTAAAAATTCAATAGCTGATTTAATATGGCGAACGAATAATTCAAATAATTTTTAGTATTTCATTATATATAAAAATAAATTATTTAATAAGGAGATAGGTTTTAGCAATAACCTCAAAAATACAACGATCAAAATATTAAAAAACTAAATTTTAAAATAATAAGATTATTTTTTCATTTTCCGTCACAATCCATCCATACGGTTCCATCATTTTGGATTTTAAAATTTGGAAATTTTGATCTCACAGTGTATTCAGTAATCCAAATAATCTAGAACATTATTATAAAAGATATTCAAACTATTTATTTACAGTCGATCTTTCCATATTTTTCAAAAGTTATCAATTTATAAAAAAAGACAACGTACCAAAAAAATCTGAAAAAATTTTAAAAGATATTCTATAGGATATCCTAAATAAGTCCTAAATTGCCACTTTGATATTAATAATAGTTTATTAAAAAATGTATTTTTTAAGTATAAATTTTTACTACTTTAGTTGCAATAATTATACAAGTAAGAATTTATGGTTGCCTACTTTTTTAAACACTTTTTCATATTCTAGGTTTCTACGGAAACAAAAAGTCCGGTATTTAATGTCGTGAAATTCATCAAAATAATTAAAAACTGAGCGGAAAAAGATGGAACTTTGAGAATTCCATTATGACACAAAAGGTTAAGCGCAAAAGATTGCCTATCATATTGCTTCTTTCGCAAATTTCTGAACGTGTTGTTTGCATAAATCCTTAGTTTTCTATAATCTCGACTGCCAATATTAACTACAATTCTCTAGAACCATTTGTAATCGAAAGTGTTTTTTTAAACGACTTTCAATATTATCTACTTAAATTAAAATATTGCAATTCAGACTTTGCGCTGCAATTTATATCTTCGTGTCTTTGTTTATAGGACACATAGAGGCATTAAGACATTTTTATTATGTAATAAAAATCTCGGCTAAAACATAAAGATTATAGGTATCTATTATGAATTCGATTGATCTAGATGTTATTGGGATATCGTAATTGATGTAATTGAAGAGATAATCTTAAGATGTCGTATCGAATAGAAATCTGTCAGTCGTTATGCGCGAAGCACGGCTATATCCCTCTTGTGAAAAGAAATAACATTGGCCATCTATTTTATTTTGCCAAAACAAATGAAAATCAGTCTTATTGTTTTTAATATTACTTAGATAGGGGCGTCTGAACATTTCATTTATAATAAGAATATTTCTGAATTATTTTCTTTTTTTCCTATAACAGGAATTGACAATACTCAAATAAAAGCGATCAATATTTAAAACTATATTTTATTCAATATTATACGAAAGATAAAATAATTCAAAAATCTAAACGTTATGACAGCATTTTACATTTTTATCGCTAAATAAAATATGTATTTACAATTATTTCAAATAAATCACAATTATATACACTGCTGAACAACAAAATAGGGAACCCTCTTAAGTTGCTCAAAATTGTACAATTTTCAAATGACTGAATCTCGATAAAAAATCATAGCAGACAAAAAATAAAGAAGCATTTAAAACTTGTTAATTTTAACATGCTTTTGTTTCTCAAAAATGCCGTTTTTTTCACAAAATTTTTATCTTTATGCAATTCTGTATCTCAACAAAAATAATATTATTAAATATATGTTCTTTAAAATTATGTATATTTAACAATTTGCAGCTAGACAAAAATTTTTCTCAAAAAATTTAATACTTTTACAAAAAGAATACAAAGGTTAAACTAGAAATGCAGCGGATATTATTATAGTATCCGGGGATATATCCGATTGAAATTTGATATCATAAATTGTTGATTTTTTTCTTATACAAATGTTCTAGAAATAAGTACGCATATTCATGACTATAATATCTTATACATTGTTGCAAAATTACAATCTTTTTCCCTATAGGCTTTTTTTTTTTAGAAAACACTTTCCTGAAAAATGTCGGATATCCGATTCGAAGAAATTGCCTTTTCGAATATCCGATCGAATACTGGATATCCGATGTTACATTCTGTCCGAATATTCAATATCCAGTATGCGGCAATTATACAATCTGGTGCATCCCTTAAACACTATAAAATACTTTTTAAATAATTTTCTTACGATTTTTTTGACCTGGTGGTTTTTAATTTTTATCGCGCAAACGGGAGTAAAATTATCTATAAATCTTTCATTTAGAATACGAAAATTACATAAATCTTTAAATATTTTTTGAACCATTTAATTTGTTAAAAAAAAACACGCTGCTCGTTAACAACCTCCGTCTACACTAAATAAGAACGTTTGCACGGCAAGGGTTAAATTTTATTCTATAGAATTGAAGAGATAACAATTTTTTGCGATAATTTTTCGTCAAATTTTAACGTTCGTTATAAGCTATACAGGTTTAACTTCAATGTCGCTTAATTTGATCAAAATTCTACTTTTTTGTGTTAAATTAAAAGAATTTTTTTCAAGCTTTTTCAAGCATACTGTTTAATGTATGTAATTTTGAGAAACATAGCAATGTGATCTTTGTTAAGATATAAAAAGAGAGATTGTAAAAATGTTAAGATTGTAAAAATAATATTTTGATATAAACGGCCAAAAGCAAGTTGAAATATAAGATTTCAGCTTTTAAATGCTTTTATATTTTATTTTTTCTGTGATTTTTGATTTTTCACCGAATTTCGATGATCTGAAAATTGTGCAATTTTTGAAAGTGTTCTTTATTAATTATTTAATACTATAAAATGGAACTAATTTCAAATATTCAATTCAGTATATCATTAAAACATTTTAATTAAAAAAAGTTTTGATTAAACTGTATTATTCATTACATTATTATATGTAAAAAAGTTAATGTAGTGTAAATGCGGATTTCTATTTTGAACGATCGTGTATTGATTACTTAATCATTATATAATCTTGTAATTATTCTTTATTTCCGTTAAATAATGGAATGAATGTCAGATAAACGTGTACGTTTTTAAAAAAAATTAGACACGTTATTATGCTATGTCGAGTGTAAGCGCTTTTTCAGGAGAGCAATCATGTATCAACGTCAACTTGCAAAATCACTATTTATTTGATTTATATAATAGATAGCAGAACACGTTTCGCTCATATACGTAAACCATGTTTGTACTACACATTGCTATATTACATACTACACTCGTGATGATAATATAATAACTATATTTATACATAACGTATATTACATTTTATCTTGTTTTCTTTTTTAGGACGATATAATCCAGTAACAAGATAATTATACGGAGATTCTAGCGAAATCATCTTTCACTTGTGATTATTTGAAAATATTTTTTGATCTTTTCTGAGTGTAAATGAAAATTCTAAAAAGATTATCGTCCGTCCTAAATATTTTCAATCCTCAATACAAGGTATCATTATAATTAAAAGTCAAATAGAGAATTTATTAAAACAACTCGTCCGAGCTTTTTAATAGAAAATAAGATTCTATATTTGGTAATTTAATTTTCAAAAAGCCCTTTATTTATTTCATTCCTCGGTATTTTGTTAAAATTTAATTTTGATTTAAATAAAAGAATATAGAAAAAGTGTAAGAATAAAAATTATAAATGTTTGTATAATTTGTGATATTAATTTTTATTGTATTTTACATTTTTCTATCTGGATATTTTCTAATGTTAAAAAAGTAATGTATTTCGACGGATATAAATCAAATTCTAGTTATGTAGTATGCTATGATATGAATTATTATAACATTCTGTATCTAAATGTAGCAAAAATATCTTACACTAACAATTGTCACATCTTTTTTATTGCAAATATGTATAAAAATGATTATTATCCTATATCTTTAATATAATAATATCTAAAATCTGACATACTAATGTATTTTTTGGTTTAATGACATCTTAATTCGTAGACACACTTGATGTACATTACTGATAACATTATTGTTGTGTGTAGTAGCTATTTATTGTGTAATGTGTGGTTTCAATTATAAGCGATATGAGAGTAGAATATCAAGCTCGTAATGTGTATAAATTATGAATATGTCACAACTCATAAATCTCTTTAAAATATATCTGTAATTTTTAAAAACTTTTATCTTTATATCTGATACATTACATCCGCTATTTCAAATTTTAAGATTAAAAAATTCTAACGTCATGTTTAAAATAAAAAATTGTACAACCTATATCAATTTTGCCACATAGACTGATTTATATTTAACATAAGAATGTTACAAATGGCTCTTAATGATCATTCCTCTTAAAGATAATATACTAATTAAAAGTGTATAATATAATTAGTATAAATAATATTTTGTAATTAATATGACAATATAAGGAGCCTCTCTCTCTCTCAAAGAGATCCAAAACTTGTGTGTTTAAAAAGTTTATATTGCAATTTTTTTCTCATTTACTTTTTTCTTGTCTCTTACACGTTTTATTTTGCAATTATCATGACTTTTTTGAAGATTTCAAAAGAAGTAGAAGTGAATTTTCAAGAAAATATTTTTTTTTTATAATTGATCTTCAAAACTTCTTCCTACTTGTTTCTGTTATTAATTCTAATAGAGACGTAAACTGACTGAATTGTGTGATTTATCCAATATATATATAGCATTAAATTTATATGCGAATATTTATTCGTAAAGAAATATATAATAGGATCAGATATACTTCTTTTTAAAACGAGTCAGTTTTACTATGTTAGAAACATGTTCTCAGTACATCCCACTCTTATGCGCTCACCTCTCGTTTAACATCAGCAGGATCCAAATGATCGAGGACGAACTCCTGCACGTACTCTCTTGCCAGATGATCCTCAGCTTCCATCTTTACCTCGTCGACTTCTACCTCCACCTCCTCTACCGTATTAGTCGCGGTTGCATACGTGATCGTCTCTTGTCCGTCGCCACTGCCACCGCTGCGGTCTCCACCGCCACCACCACCTCCGCCACCACTCGAGCAATTCGTCACTATTGTTTGTTGCGTCGTGACCACCTTTTTTGATTAAACACTTTGTGATTTCTTTACTAAATATCCTGGCAAAGGAGAAGCTAGATGAACGATGTACTGAAATGACAATCCGCTTCGCTGTAATAAGCCCAAGCTTCGATGAGAGTCTTCCCTCAATAAATCGAAGCGAATCACGAAAGGTTGGTTGTATTAGAGAGAAAATTGGATACCAAGCGGATTTGCCGGTCGCAATGTATTCTAAACTATCATCAATGCGTACCAGTCTCGTAATTCTGTCTTTGATCGTATTTCCAACTCAGCCCAATTCTAATCCTCTTTCTTATTTCAATTTTACTTGCAATTTGAATACAGATTTCTGTCATTACGAGGAGATTATTTTACGTATGATATGTACCGGCTGCACATATTTTTCAACGATAATAATGCACAGATTTAACTTCCTCCTTAGAGGAAATGGATGTAATGGCGTCGTAATGATTCGCTCTCATAGGTCTAATGATAAATTAATCCCTACTATAGTTTCACGATAAAACAAAGTTAACATAGATTACGGTAAATACAAACTCTGATTAAATTCTTCCACATGCATGTCAATTAATTAAAGAACACCCTTTCAAAATGGCAACAAACGAAGAGCCATTTGATTTTACTTCAGAATATAATTCCTTTACAATCACTATCAAACACTGTGCCTCAACTTTCAGCAGTAAACTTCTCACAGAAGTCTCGTACACTATCGGCTCAATATGTCACTAATATTTAAACACTTTTCCCGCTTAAAAACGTTCGAAAAAATCTGACGCTTTTTTTTTTTCACCACAATCCTGTCTCTACTGACACGAGATCGATTAACTGTGATTTCTATTTATTTCCCTTCTCATATCAATCAATAGCGAGATGGAGAAGCGAAGGGAATTTCATAATTAGCGACACATCGCGTCGTGAATGGAGCGCCATCGACTCCACCCTCCAAAATCGCAAATCGAATAACGCCCTTTCCCCGTCGATCCCGCACGCATAAACACTGCCGCGTTTTTTTTTTTTTTTTTTTCGAACTTCGCGCTAGTCGAATAAAATCAGTGAAAGCGCAATCAACAGATAAAAAGAAAAAAAGAAAGAAATAAGATAGGAAGAAGAGAGCAGCGCGCTCTAATAGAAGAAGGAAAAGAGATCGCGTAACTGACAGCAGTAGATACGCTGTCTGAGTGGTGACTGGTCGACTGTATGCTGAGAATAAGCGCGGATCACGCTCTCGCGCGCAGGACAACGCGTCACGCACGGTGGGCGTGATCTGACCTCTATTCGGCTTTCCGTCGCGCCCAGCGATTGGTGGGTCCTAGATCGTGTCGCCATTTGCACACTCCTCCCATGCGCCCCACCGTCGGCGGTAAATCTCCCCTCATCGCCGCGCCACTTCGTGCGGATCCAGTCACTTGAGAGGTATCCCCCATTAATTTCTAAAATAATTATTTTATATAT